>NC_040044.1:4969181-5269181 GCF_003713205.1 Coffea eugenioides
ATACATATATATGTGTATATATATATATGTGTATATCCATAAATACACACACACACACACATATATATATGTACACATATATACATATATATATGTGTGTGGGTGTGTGTGTATTTATGGATATACACATATATATGTATATGTGTGTGTGTGTGTACACATATATATATATATATATATATTATATACACATACATATATAGTGTTAGGTTTATGAGTAAAAGGTTGTATCCCACATTGGTCCAAGAGATGGAGAAAGAACGGTTAATATGTAAATAAGGGTTCAAAACCTAATAGCTTAAACTTTTGGGTCAGAATTGGATTCGTGACTTACATATTGCGCTCTTTGGTGAACTCTCCCGAGGTGTTTCTCCCTATCAAATTGGTATCAAAGTTTCAGGTTGCGAGACTGGGTTACTCATGGGCAAGTGAATTCTTCTCGGAGTTGGACCGGTGAAAATTCTCTTCTTGATAGTGGATCGAAGTATCAAAGTGCTAAGGAGTTTGGCTAGTGTTGGACCAGGTGTGCCATGAGTTTGGCAGGGGGTCCAGTTGGGGTTAGACCGAGGAGTCAAGAGTTGGCAGAGGTCCAAAATGCAGTATGGATGTTGAAGAAGAGTGGATCCATGTTTGGGAGAAGAAGTGACCTTGGTGATAAAGGTGAGCTTGCATTAAGTATTAAAGTGGGTTCGAAGAAGGGTTTGTAAATTTAACTTTAATATGAGGGTTACTCATGAAGGAGAAAATTTGTTATGTTCATGAATAAAGGATTGTGTCCCACATTGGTCCGATGGAGAAAGAGCGGTTAATATGTAAATAAGGATCCAAAATCTAATAACTTAAGTTTTTGGATCAGAGTTGGATTTCTAACTTATATATTAGCTCGTCGGTGGACTCTCTTTAAGGTGTTTCTCCCTATCATATAGACACCCTCACATACCCCACATGTGCAATATCTCATACCACAAGAAGCAAATCTCTATAAGATCTGACATGCCATAGCAGTCACTGCCAATCCAGCTTTATAAGTAATTAAAGTCTTTTTGCCAATTGTTAAACTTTTTGAATCACCCAAATCATTTTTCGAAGTCGGAATGAATTACTATCATATAATTTATCTTTGTTCTTTTTTTTTCCTGGAATTACCTTGAAATTCCAAAATCCTACAAAAATTTGAAGTTTCCATAATCCAAAGAAAATATTTGTACAGTATTATGCCTTTGAACATGAAAGTTGACTCAAAAGTCAATATAGGAAGACAAGCTTCATGATAATAGAGAGCACAACATTGTGGTACAAACATAAATGATTTTGTTGCGCATACAGTGCGTTTATGTTTTAAAAAATGAAAATAAAAAAACTATCAGATTCAACAAGGATTACCATAAGGATCGTATAGAATGGTTTAGATTAATTTTCACTTCTTAAGTGTGCCACTCCTTTTTTAGAGAACTTGTGCAAATCACGAAATATCCATGGTTTGCGAATTCATTGTGAACTATTGTTCCTTGAGAATTTGTTAGCTTCAGAAAGCAGCAGAGGATATTGATATATATATACAAATATATGGGAGAAGTGGAATTTATTATTTAATCACACACATAATAAGCACGTCCAATTCTCATATTGAAATTAGGATAAAATTGAAACACACAGCATAGCTTCTTAGCACAGAGTCAAAGCAGAGCATAGCTTCTTATTACGGAACACAAATAGAGCAAAAAGCATAGCTCCTTATTACAGACCAGAAATTAGAACACCAAGCATCTGCAGAGCCTTCTGGTGACAACCCTGATCACGAACGCTAAAATGCTGCTAAAGAGGATCAAGTTTTGCGGTGCCTCTTAGTTGGAGTACCCTCATGAACAACCATTTCTCCCGAATTTGGGGCATTCGTTTGATATGGCAGCGGCGAAGTAGAAGTAGGGCTTATAGTTTCATCCTCAAGTAGGGCATTATTTTTCAGTGGATGTGTTATAGGTCTATACTTCTTGTCCAGAAAATTCATGTACCATAGAGCTGAGTTTTTTGGGAATCTTGACAAATAACGATCTGTGAAGTTAACATACACAAGGCCAAACCGATAATTGAAGCCTGATGCCCACTCGAAATTGTCCATCAATGACCAAACGAAATATCCCTTGACATTGACCCGATTTCTGCAAGTATATATAGATATGTTAGTCATAAAAACAAAATAAATTTGCTACCGGGTAATTTGCAACACCAAATGGCGTAAATAGTAACTAATACTTATAAATTCTTTGATTTGATTACTGACCATTTTTTAGAGCCAAGATGGTCGTTTAGTCAAGCAACTAGTAAAACGTAATATTTTGGTAATTCAATTAATAAAAAGTACAGTTTCGCTTCAAGAATGTAAACTCTAATTTGCTGATTGACCATTTTAACTTAACAAACAATTTAGTGATATAAATAGAGAATTTTATATAGTTTAGTGGCCATTTCCTCAATTCGTAATATAGAGATACTAATATGCCAAAGCAATTAAGAACTTACTCAATCATGGCCAGTCTTATTTCTTTTAAGTGCTCACGAAGGTATTCAATCCTCGTCTCATCGTTACAAGCTTCAGAAACCGTATAATCAGGATGATTTGCATCACCAAATCCTATGTAAGTGACAAGCAAGACGAAATATCAAGAGGAGAACAATTTATATACCCAAAGAAGAAAAAAATAATGATTATTTGTGAAAAAGTTGATCGAGTAGTAAGCAAATTTTGTTAGGTTAATTACCATTCTCAGTGATAAAAATTGGTGGATCATTGTAACGTTGCTTTATGTAGTGCAAAATCTTGTGCAACCCCTCAGTCTGAGAATCAAGAACCCAAAAAAAAAAAGGTAGTGAAATAGCATGTAAGATGCCTATTGATGAATATATTGTCATAAACGAGACATGCAAATAATTACTTACTGGTTCACCAATAGGATTCCCATCAGGACCATTGTCTATATGGAGGGGAGAAAAGAAAACAACAACAAAGATAAAAGATCAGCAAAATTGAAATTACACTTTTTTGAAAGAAAACAAAAACCAATAGGGGTTTTCCAGAAGATCTTCTCAGAAGCTTACTTTTATGAGTGGCATGCGAATCAGTAATGTAGCTCGGAGGTCCACTGGGGAGGACAGATGCAGCAACTATATAGCTGGATGTGTAATAGTTGAGCCCAAGGAAATCATATGATCCTCTTAGTTGGATGGATTCTTCCTCTGCAAATCGTTGAAGGCGCTCTGGTGGCACATTATCTGTCATGCTCTTTGGATATCGACCATATGTTATTGGATCCATAAACCTGGAAACTCATACCCGTGAATAGGAATATTTGATAATGTGAAACCAAAATATTTGGACAAGGGTTGAGAATTTAATGGCCCTCTCATCCATATGAATGTAGGGATCTCGATGGGCATAATTAAGTATTTATGCTTGTTTCTGCACTTACCAGCCGAACACAAAGTCCTGTGTTCGTTGAGCGGCATGTATGTCTTTCTCTGAGTGGTGATGGAATGGCTCAAACCACGAGGTAACGAGTGTTATGCCAATTTGTCCCCCTTGAGCCTGCGCAAATTTGATCAAAACTTCATCATGATAATAAGTATTTTGACTGCTAATCTTGGGAGATTTTACCGTCATCAATTTTTTTTTCTTTTTGTTAATTTAAGGGATTAAAAGTGGTTCTTCACTTATAGGCATGTATGCCAACCTTGAATTTTTTCCTGTAAAGATCAACTGCTTCAGCATGAGCAAGGAGCAAGTTACGTGCTGCAGTATATGGTTCAACACCTGGATCTCCATCTTCACAAACCAATGGGTTCCGGTGATGAGTTTTGTGTTGGAGAGCAGAAAGTTTCGCGTGCTCCTCTGAAGATGAACCTCGACAAGGGGGAAATTCACCAGTTACATATCCCTTAAATATAAAAGTCCATGGCTCATTGAATGTTGTCCAATATTTCACACGATCACCGAATTCCCAAAAGCACAATTCAGCAAGGTCCAGGTAGTCCTTCCTGTTAAATTAAATTCAAAAGTAAGAACACTTTTTTTTGTAAATTCATCTAAATACATATCTCCAATTACTAAAATTTCATCCAGTAGATCTTCTAGTATTGTGCTGTTCTATTTAACAAGATGGAATGGGCCCTTTATCTAAAAGGTGTCTTTTTTAGTTTTATTAATTGGCAAATAGTTGGCAAATACAAGATTATATTAAAAGAAGATGGTTTTTCTCATGAAGAAATATGGTTTCGTTTTGGAGCATCTAAATAAATTGCTTGCCCTATTCCGTTTTGTTTTCTTTCTTTAGGAAAGAAAGACAATTTAAATAATTTATGCTCACATAATTCTCTTATCTAAGAAACCACCATACTGTTCTTCGAGAATTTGTGGAACTTCAAAGTGGTGCAGGGTCACAAAAGGTTGAATGCCTATAACAGATGAAATGGTCAGTGAAATTTCTTAGATCAATCTAATTTCAGTTTTTACGAAGCAAAATCTTTATTAAAGTTTACCATTTGCCAAGAGCTCGTCAATGAGATTGTTGTAGTACTGGATTCCTTCTCTGTTTACGCCTGCACTTAGTCTCCCACCTAGGATGTAGATTTGGCAAAAAAAAAAAAATACCATACCACTGCTGAATTCGCGGATGATAAGTAGTAGTAGAGGAAGAAGACCCACGAGTATGAATGATCCAGAATATTGTCGTCCCCACCACTTGAAAGGCCTTGCCATGGATTCGCTGTCCCAGTCTCAGAATTGGCCTGTCACTGTTTCAAACAAACAGATTATTGGCTCTTTCCTATCTCACATTTCTGCTGTATGCAATTCTTTTGATAATCCCCACTGAAATTGTCTTTCTCTCTGTTTTTCCTTTCACAAATAATCAAAGCAATATGTATCTGCAAAGCTCAGGACAATCTGATTTTGGCACAAGTTTCAGCAAGCAGATATTGTTGTATCTCAATTAATTTGATAGTGAACCTCATGAAAACCAACTTCTGGGACGACATTATGGCATCAACTATTTAATCAAACCAATATGATCCGAATTCAGCAACATTCCTTAGCAAGGATTGTTGCAGTCATCTGAACATGCTCATACGCGGATTTACGCAGGCTGGTTTGGACTTTCATGAGTTTGACAAGAATTTGCAGCTATCCAACTGTTTTTGTCCATTCTCCTAGGGCTAATACAAAGCTTCCCAAAGCTTCGCTGCAAGATTTTGCTCTCTCCTATACTTTACTGCAAAGGCGGTGAGTTATAAGCTTCAACCATTTCAAATCAATCGAAAATTTGCTTATATATTAATTTTTGGATTAAGTTTTTATACACTATTAATGTAGATTTTTTTTTTTTTTATAATAGCAGTTGTTAATGTATGTCACTTATGTAAAAATTAAATTTAAAATTTGAAATTAAATTACCTGACATATATTTATTGACAGTACATAAAAAATTTATTCTCGTTCTTTTCTCCACTATTCGAGAGTGACCTAAGCTTTTACAATAGGAATGGGAAGATAAAGAATTTCATGGTGCTGGTTGCTGTAGATCATCGCCTGGGCACCACCCCTGCAGTTGGGCCAGCGCTGCATGAATGTTTTACGACTCTAAAATGGGCTCTATGCTCATTTTAATTGCCACCTTCACTGCTTGAATGATTCTCTCTGGCTCATGTCTATGTTCTCAAAGCCCAAGCAAGAGTTCAAGGCCGAGCAACAAGGAAAAGCCCGTCTAGCATTTTTTTTATTATAGCCCATTGTATTTTGTTTCTAATCTTGTATTCCGAAATGATCTTTTCTTGTGTTTATACAGCTGTAAAAAAAAAGATAAGTAAAAAATAAAAAGGCTCCCCGTGGTAAATTTAATATACAGAAAAGTCTCCAATGGTTTCAAAATGTACAACAGGAGACCTCATACTTTGAACTAAATTGTAAAAGTGACGGAATCCGTTAAACTTAACGAAAATGGACGAAATGACAAAAATGCCCTAATATAATTAAGCAAAAGACAACTCAATAAAATCATTTGTTTTATTCTCTAGAGAAAGAAAATTGAGGGTTAAGGGGTAGAATAGGTATATTTGTTAAAAATTAGGTATAATTTTTTTTTAAAAGTTCCAATAAGTTATTTATGTTAAGTTTAACAGATTCCGTCACCTTTACAATTTAGTTTAAAGCATGATGTGTCGTGTTGTATGTTTTGAAACTACGGAGGCTTTTCTGTATATTAGGTTTATCACAGGAGATTTTTTTGTTCTTTACCAAAAAAAAAAAGAAAAGGAGATTACATTACACGTGCACTCAAAAGTAGTTTATATTTGTAATAGGGTGTTATTCTTTTCCCTTATCCGCCTAAGATTATAAAACTATTCTTGGCATCGTAGTAAGAGTGTGGCAATGTAATTGGCCTTGAAAGCCTCTTTTCTCACCGGAAAAAAACAAAAGGAAAAAGACGAGAGATCCCACTACAAGACCATTTCGTATTTGTGCTGATCTCACTAATGATGTTGAAACGAGAATATATCTACTATTTCATTGTTATTTTTAAAAAACGGAAGCCTTTACTTTTATATGTCAATACAAAGGGAAATGTGGATGTTTAGTGCTATTGAGTGGAAGAGTATCTCCGACAGTGACGGAGATACAGTGGGGCGCAATTGCCCCACTGATCCCATCAAAATATATGATTTATATAAGGGTTAATTACATTTTATCCCCTTAAAGAATACCTCATTTCTCAGGTTATGATATTTTCTTGAGAATAAAATGAGAAACCAGAAAGGAAAGAGGAAAATCCAAAATTAAAAGAATTGAAAGGTTAAAAAAATTGTATTTTAGGGAAGTGATTTGAATAGTTTTTTAATCACTTAAGGAGAAGATAGATCTTTGCAATTCCTCTTTTTTATTTTCAATCATTAAGGTGAAGATTTTTGTGAGAAAGAGGAAAAATTAAATAAAGAAAAAAGAGAAAAAGAAATAAAAAAAGGAAAACAAGGTAAATGAAAAGTCAAAATAATGCAAGAGTAATTTTGTCCTAAAGGGGGTTAAGTAAGCAAAATTAAAGGTTAGGGGGTAAACTGAAAAATGAGGTATTCTTTAAGGGGATAAAATGTAATTAACCCTTTATATAATACAAATTCATAGCTTTGCCCCTGTAATTACATGGTATTGTTCCCACTACCTTTCAATAAGATTTTTAGTGTACTTTTCTTAAATGTATTTAATAAATATTATTCTTTGTACCATTTCACTTCTCATGGTTGAACAAAGACTCAGCCTTACCTTTATTCTTCTTTTCCTTTTTTTTTTTAAAAAAAAAAAAGAAAAATTGTCTCTCTACGCACAAATCCATTCAAGAAGTTGCCATCATTTTCATTTCTCTACGCATCGAAATTCACAAAACTGCCTAGTTCTCTCGTTATTTCACCTCTACAAATGAGGTAAATTTATTACGAATTTGATGGAAAAAGTGGCAAAACCATTCATTAGGGACTTAAGGTTTGAAAGTAGTATAATTTTTTTCTTAAGCACCGCTCCTGATCTCTGAAATTACTAGGATCAGTTTTACTTCACCAATAGGCTATTTTTAACATAAGATAAAAGAACAAAGCATTAGTAATAGGGATGGCAACGGGGCGGGGTTGGGGCGGGGGACCCCTCCCCGTCCCCGCCCCGTTGCCTATTAGTTCCCCCCGTCCCCCGCCCCATCCCCGCCTCTTGCTCCCCCGCCCCGCCCCCGCCCCGCCCCGCCTTGCCCCGCTTCCCCCGCGGGTGCCCGCGGGGTTAATAAAATTTTATTATATAATTTTATTATAATTAAATTTTAATAAATAATCAAGTACTAAAATATCAACACATCACCAAATTATTATTCATTGTAATTTTACAATTGAAACTCATAAAAACAATCAAACATAAGTTATTTGAATACAATCCAATATGATGAAATAAATATAACTAAAATAGTCAAGTTTTCACTTTTAGTACAAATGCAATCACTAATTCATTATTGTGTTTGTGCTTTTTTTTGAGAAAAAAAGTGTTATTCTATTAAGTGTAATTAGAAATTTAGTATAAATGTATTAGTAAATTTAGTATAACTAATTAATAAATTCTATTAGTAGACATGTAGAATTATTCATATAATTGATAATATCAATTATATTACATAAACTAATATACATTATATAATACATCTAACTAATAATATCATTATCATAAGTTTATAACTAATTAACTTACATATTATATATAATTATATATATATATATATTTTTTTTTTTTTGCGGGGGGCGGGGCGGGGGATGGGGCGGGGGTATACTCCCCCGCCCCGCCCCGTTTCTAAGCGGGGGGAAAAAATTCCCCCCCGCCCCCGCCCCACCCCCCGCCCCAACCCCCGCCCCGAAAGCCCCCCGCGGGGCGGGTGCCCGCGGGCCCCCGCCCCCATTGCCATCCCTAATTAGTAACTTAACACTAGTGATTTCTAATGTACAAGCGCCTGTTGATTGTAATAAACAGAGATAGTAATTATTTCAAATAATATTTCAAAAGTAATCTTTTGCTTCTTTGAATTGGAAAAAAAAAAAGAAAAAGAAAGCAAGCGCTGTTGATTTCAGTTAATAGGTTCAATTAGTGTGTTTCCTTTAGATATTTTTGCATTCGGACAGGGTTCAACAAGAGGACCATTTCCACCCTTGTACGTTAGCAACATCTCGAGTTAGTCAGTCAATTGAAGCCACGAAAAATATGATGATGGTAAAAACGAAAAACAAAAAAAAAGGGGGAAAGAGATTAGCAGCCACCATCGTTGAAAATTACAGGAGACGAAAAATAATAGCCACCAAATGTTGATAGGTTGACTGAAAAAGATAGGTCAACCGGTCACCACTTACTTTTAATTTTTGATTTTGTAGCATGGGATTAACAAATTCGGAGGTTAGACATGTAAGAAGATAGCTGAGTTTGTCACGTTATCATCAATTTGACCCCCACGATGGTCACCGGAGCTCGTGAAGCCCCCCGGGAATTAGGACCTTTGTTGCTTTTTGACGTTTCCGTTTGAAAATTTCCAAGCCTTGTAAAATTGAGCCACTGACCATTTTAGCTGAGTTGGGCAGAACAGCTGGGTTGCTTGTGGGCAGTTTGGGGGCCTGATTCAGCTGTTTATGCAATTCTTTTTTCGGTTTTTAAACTAAAGATTTCTCATTCATGTGTGAAACTTGTCTTAGCACCCAAAATATGAGGTGACAATTTTTCAGGCATTTTTTTTTTTTCAGATGGAGAAACCAAATGGGGCAGCGAGGGAAGTCGAACTTATCTTCCTTCCTTCAAGCGTTGTCGAATTGCCACTATAGTCCGAGGCAAGGTTGTGTTTGGATTGTAATTTTTTATAATTTTTATAGAAAATATATTGTAGCATTTTGATATATATGAGATAAAATGATGATTGAAAAATGTACTCACGGAAAACGTAGAAATTTTTTGATAGAAAATTCGTTTATGAGAAATCTTTAGTCCTCCGTCTCTACTGCCAAAACACAAACAAGATAAGTTGTGTAGAATAGTCGTTTACTGTACTTGCCTTTTTGGAGAGTCTTCATCATACTTGAAACATCACGCAATGTAAACAATTTTTGTTGCTTTTTGAACTCTCAATTTTTACCATTATAATGAAAGGACAAAGTCTTATTATTGTTGTAAATACTTTAGTGTAACCATACATAAGTGGTATCAACCAAAAAAAAATGTACGTAAGTTTTGTTGATAGTCAATGCAACCATCCAAATTACTAATAAATAACTACTACACTATAGAAGATCATTTTAGTATTTTTAGCACTTTTTATTATGTGATATGTGTATAATAAGAAGGGCAAAAAATCTTAACGACCACTAAACTATTAATCGGATCATATTTTGGTCATCAAACTATTTTTCGTCAATAATTAGCCACTAAACCAATTAATTAGTAAACTCGTGACCATTTGGTTAATTATTGCTCTTAATATGTGAAATTAGCAGTACACGTGACGTGACAAAGTGCGAGGACAATTTTGTCCAGCAACTACGCGATCCTATTTCACAGATTAACTGCTAATTTTACAAATTAAGAGCAATTATCGACCAAATGATCACAGGTTTACTGTTTAAATTGTTTAGTGACTAATTATTGATGAAAAATAGTTTGCTGGCCAAAACATGATCCGATCAATAGTGTAGTGACCGTTGACGTTTTTTGTCCCAAATAAGAATGTGGTTGACAGAATATGAAAGTTTTACAAAACATGTAAGATATGACAATTTTCTTTTTGATTAAAAATGGGTTATCTAAACAAATTTATAAGTGAGTTGGGTAGTTAAGTCCCCAAGTTTGCCTCAAGAGTTGCCGGCTTTTGGGGTTAAATTTGGGATTAGGTTTAACTAACTAATTTTAAAAGTCTGGAAAAAAAAGACAAAAACGCAGGGGAGGTATCTGGGGTAAGTGGGTTCTTCTTTAAGACCTAGTAGAGGCTTCCCTACTAACTTTCCCATAGTCCCACATCGTTTCTTTGGGGTTGGGGGATTGGGTAGTTAAGTCCCCAAATTTGCCTCAAGAGTTGCCAGCTTTTGAGGTTAAATTTGGGATTAGGTTTAACTAACTAATTTCAAAAGCCTGGAAAAAAAAATCTATAATTTTTTGCTTTAGTAATAAATTTTTTTTTTGGTGAAATCAATTCATTAAAGAATTTTCTTTTAATATTTACAAATTGTGCATAGCCTGGTTTGCCCACCATAGCACTAGTCTACTACAATTGAAGTTTGAAGGGACAAGTTGTTGCATCAATTCTTCTATTTAAACTCATTTTCCGTCACGTTTGATGCTGTATGACGAATATATGCACGAGACACTTCAAAACACAAGAAGATGGAAATTTTGAGAGAAGAATTTACTGTAATTTCAACATTATTAATTTTCTCTGTTTACCGCGTTTTTTGGCATATATTTTGCTAGAAAATGAGCAAAGGAGCAGGAGCGATACTTAAAAGAAAGCTACCTCTTCTCAAAGCCTGAAAAATTGAAACCACCACAATAATTTGGCATCTGGACTCTGGAGAATATATACGTGAAATTGGAAGCTGCATAACAAACGATGCTTCAGAATGTTCAGATCCGATGTCAATTTTTCCCACTGACATTCACATCTGTGTACCAAAATAGACTGCTCGAATTAACTAAGAAAGAACGTACATTTGGCAGAAATAGATCCGATTTAAGAGGGAGTCGTGAAGAACCATACCAAGTGTTCTTTGTTTTTCAATTGAATCGTAGCAGCCCTGCCAAGTGTAGCAAAACAAGTGAAGGTAAGTGATAGGATTCTCTTTTCTACTTTTAGGGTTTTTGACTTCAATCAAGGGAACGTTGGAAAATTTTGTTTATGGCCACATATATGTTCTGTTGCGAGCGAAAGGAAATGAGTTCTTGATCACGTTCTCCTTTATCATCTCTCATCCACGCTTTTTCTTTTTTCTTTTCCTTTGCACTGCTAAAAAACATTAGAAAAGAAGGAAGAAATATGATGGCTTTGCTCTTTTTAGTCTTGCAGATTTTCAAAATTCCTTTGTTGCAAACTTTCTTCTTCCATCCCCAACCCTACAAAAAGTCATAATTCGGTGCTATTTCTCGTCCATGGATTTGCATATTCAAAATGGACCACAACAAGCCAACACCTGGCCTTATTCTTCAAAACCTATCACGTGCACGAACAACGCTGATTAAATACACAAAAATTTATGACAGTAAATTATAGTAAAATTTTATATAAACTCTCAAAAAACACGTCATAGGTTAATAATAACTAATGATCCCATGCTCAAAAGAAGATCTGTGGAAATATATGATTGATTGTTCAAATATTATTGAAAATTTGCATGAAGTAGTAGAGTGCATTAAAATCTATGATGAGCCGTATCAGAGCAAATCCCAGACCTTTCGCCAACAAATTTACGGTGTACCGGCCTGGATGACAAGTAAGTCGTTGATTGTTGCCATTGAAACGTACTAATTGGCACATGAAACATGTGGGCAAGAAATTAACTGTTGATGTGTAAGAATGTCTCGCTCCAATTATTTTAAGCAATTCCCGTACGTGGACGATTCAACAATTGTAGCTGTCACCTTTGGCGATTAGTTTGGCAAACAATTGATTCTGCTGTTGGTACTCGCTTATCCCACGTCTTCTTGAATATTTTCTCAGTTAAAATAATTGAAGTACTAATTATAGCACTCCACTAATCTCACCTTTGTTTTGACATTAATTATTGTAGTTCAATTTGGTTGGATCGCGGATGCTTCTTCTTGGTCTTGTTTTAATCAGAGGCCCCGTTTGGAAGGCTAGTACATGTTTTTTGTCTCGAAAAAGTTTAACAGATTTTCCAAGGACAATGAATGCATCGTACCCTTTTTTTATTTTTTTTGTACAAGGGATCAATGCAAATGCTGCTTTTATTGCAAGAAGGCTATCTTTTGTCCATCTCTAAAATTGACCATACGAATCCATCTTTTGGGCCCTCTGATAGCAGATGTAAGGCGCCGTGTTGGATTAGACGTTTTTCCTGAAGATGAATGTTATGGCATAAATCCCGGCTGAGTTTCCGTTTGGATTGATTATTTTTTCAAAAATAAATTTTTTAAATATAATGTTATAATAATATATAAATAAAAAATAACTCAACAAACGTTTCATTCATATAATATATCAAATATTTTAAAAAATATTTATAGTAAAAGTTTTCATATACACTGTTACAGTAAAATTTTTCAAAAACATCCCAAAGAACGGCTAATCCAAACGGAGCAATAAAAATTACAGTTCGGTTCACACAGGCAGTCCAAGTTTATTCTATTTCAAAAGTTAAAGCTAAAAAAAGAAGGGGGTTAAAACAGATACCCACTTGTGCTTATGTAGCAAACGTGTCTAATTGGCGATAATTCCGGTGGAGCCATAGATGGAGAAAAAGGGCATCTCTATATCTTAAAAGAGATTTGTGGGTATTCTCAAGCCACTAGGCAATTCTTCATTTGCACATTTACTTACTGAGAATAAAGATTCCTGGAGGGAAAAATGAAGATTTATAATGACTTCCGTTAGCTCTCGTGTTTATTGGATGGTTAGACTTCGATAGTTTGTGCCTCCATTGGAAGCAAGAGGAGAGATGATCATGATTACTTGTTTGTGACGTCTACAGAGATCAGCAGTTCCATAAATACGTCACTCCGAATGTCACTACTGCTTACCCAGTAATTGCTATTAGAACGTAGTTTTTTACAAAAATTTTTACGTTTTTTTATAAATATATTTTTTAATTATTATTTTATTTTATATATATCAAAGTTTTTTAATAAATATTTTTTATAAAAACAACATCAAAACTTGTTAATTACTCTGAATAAATATGTCACTCTGAATGTTGCTGATGAGCGTTAACATTAAAAATGTTCAACAAACCAATTTTTCTATTCACATGCCCCATATGCACCATAGAAGGGGATTGCAATTTTTGGAAATTTTTTTTTTTGAAATTTAGGATAATATTCTTCCTATAATTTTTTAATTACTTTTCAACCTCATGCACGTCACATTTCGCCAAAGTGTTACCGCGTTAATCTTCTGAAAAACGCTCAAACAAAAATAATTCTTCAATTCGTTATATCCATTGGTACACCACAAGTTCAATTAATTCTTCATTTAAGAAGAAGAAAAAAAAAAGAAAACAAATAAAAAGAAGAAATTTCAAGTGACAAATGTCTTCCAGAACCAGAAGGTGGCAGAATTCGCATCTTTTCAAGATATAAAGTCAAAAGTGAAAAACTTCGATAGCACACACAACTAAGCACAACCAACCACGGAATACCCACAGACCAAAGCCTCCTCAACTTCACCCAAATCCAAAAAGCTCTTTTCTCCGAAGGCCAAAACTGCCTCAAAATACAAAAAAAAAAAAAAAAAAAAAAAAACCCCAAACCAAGCAACCGATGTGATGATGATTAGTTTTCACCAATTTACATTATGAAGTTTTCATTTACAATTGACCGCTTATATACAGTTTGATCTTACTCCTTTTTCCCATCTATTTTCTTTTTCATCATCAGACTAAAATATCTCAGAACTAGTGCCGTGGTACGTACTAGTATTTCTTTTCTTTTCTTTTCTTTTCAAGCCCCCTTTGCAACCACCGCTAACCGATAAGCCTACGATGAGACGGTGGCATGGCCTCCCCATGTGGCATGTTGTAGACATGATGCAGCAGCTACTAAGCAACTGACACATCAGAAGACGCCCTGGCAGTGGCAGCAGGAGCAGCGGCGTTGCCGGATCTCGGTTGCCGTAGGAGCCCAATCAGCATCTCCGCCTGCCACCAAATCAACCATATGCCCCACAAACGACAAAACAATAATGTCACGATATTAAAACAACATGCACATAAACATAATAATAATACATACATACAGTAATAATCAATGAAGGAAGTTTGTAAATTGAATGGCTAATAATTCCATCTGTCAAATGCTAATTATGCTGCTGAAAGAAATTACTACTACTGCCATTCACTCACTCTGGGTATTATCTTTTCCAAATCCAACGAACACGAAAAAGAGAACAATTCGCCGATTTCCTCCTTGTCATTTCACAAGACTTGTATTCTAATCCACCATGTTTAAGTCAATCGCCAAAGTCACATTTATTATTATTGCATTCCCCATAAAGGAATGGCTTGCTCCCACCAAATTTTACTCTTCTTAGTAGGGAAAGATCGTCATCTTTTCTTTTTGTTCCTCCACTTCATTTCTTAGCCTACCTTCCTTCCTATTCATTAGACGGCTGCTTAACTTTCAATACAAGAAAATCTTCTCCTTAATCATGTTTCATCTTTGATTAATTACTACATTTACTATCCCTCAATTAAAGTATCTTCCCACTAACTTAACTAACGTCATGATTAAAGTAAGACTACATATTCCACCAAACTACCAAATTTTTAACTACATAAATTAAGCAGCCACGTTTTCCTCCCACTTGTCGCCACCGACCAACCCAAAAAAAAAAGAGAAAAAAAAAAATCTTTTTTTCCTTCATGGCAAAAAGCATTTTTTTTTTTTACCCAAAGAAGAACTTTCATGGCAGGAGTTTGCAAAATAATAATAATGACGTGGCAGAAACTAGAGGTGAAACAGTTGCAAAAATTCTTTTTTTCAAATTACCTTCTGTTTAGCCCGACTAGTTCCGGCCTGAGACAGAGCGACCAGAGGAGGAATGGCTCCTTCCCGCGCCACCAAAGTCCGGTAACTCAGGCCATCTTCACACAGCTGCAATAGTATAGCCACCGCAATCTCCTTCTGCCGTTGAGTCCCAACTTCCACAATCTCCACCAGCACCGGAATCCCACCTTCGTCCACTAGCGCCGCCCTGGCCTCCGCCACCGATACCAGCAAGCTCAAAACAAACGCTGACTTGTCCACCATGTTCGACTGAAAGTCCGCCATCAATTCCACCAACGGCTTCATTATCCCAGCTTGAACAGCCCTCACCTTGTTATCTTTCACCGAACACAACGAATAAAGCGCCGTCGATGCATCCTTTTTCCCCCGAAAATTCCCATTTTCTAGAAGATTCACTAGCGGCGGTATCGCCCCCGACCTCCCGATAGCGGCTTTATTCGAATCAACTTGCGACAGTCTTAGTAAAGCACAAGCGGCGTTTTCTTTGGCCGCGGCGTTTCCCACTTTCAAAGCTCTAATCAGCGGCTTTATGGCACCGGCGGCCGCTATAACTTCCTTATTTTCGTCGCAGAGCGAGAGGTTAAGAATTGCAGTGACGCCGTACTCATGCAGCTGAGAGTCGGTGGAGGAAGAAATGATATCAATCAATGGTCTGATGGCGCCAGCCTCGGCAATCTTAATTCGATTCTCGGGTTTGTTTTTGGCGAGGAGTCTGAGCTCCAAGGCGGCTTGTTTTTGGTCTTCAGGGGAGGGAGAATTAAGATCGGAGACGAGCTGGCGGATCAGTTCGTCAGAGGAGTAGTTGTTGTTTTCGGAGGAGGCGCAAGCGATAAGTAGACGTCGGCTCTGGGAAGAAGCGGTGGGGAATTCGCCGGATCTGTCGCTGTTGCAGTCGCTGAAAGCGGAGGAAGAACCATCGTGGATGCTGAGGCCGCTGAAGCTTCGCCCCATATAGGTAAAACTATTGGACTGGACCTCTGTTTCCATTTCTAGTGCAAAAAATGGGATTAGTACATCAAGAATTAGGTGGATGGAGCCTGGAGGGGAGGTGAAGACCGAAAACGACAGCGTTTGAGGTTGTATGGGCCCTTTTGAGGTAGTTACCTGTATAAGACCTAGCTATGAGTTGATCATAGCCATTTTCATGGAGCTAGCCAGCAAGTGGGTGTGGAGTTCGGGGGGAGTGGGGAGTTCAATAATAGGCGAAGGCAGGGGAAGAAAAGAATATGAATAATATGGTGAGTGGGTTTTACATATATATATATATATATATTTGTATATATTGGGATTGTTTTTGTGGGGATGGGATTGGGGTGGGGCTGATGTTGGGGTTTGTTTGGAAGGGGGATGCTTTCCGGGGGACAGAGGTGGTATTGGCCTTTTTTTTTTTTTTTTTTGATGGTTAGAGGGTGGGAAGGAGGACACGTGCAGAAGCGTAGAGAAGAGCACGTGTGAAGATTTCCAGAGTCTGTCTTGTTTTCTTTTCACGCGTGCATGGAAAGAAGGTTCGTTATTCGATGGTTGCTTTGGGAAAGTCTCTCCCAACATCCCAGTCCCAGTTCCCCCGTCATCCGTCCCAGGTCTCTCTTGTTTTCTTTAGTTTTCTGCCTTCTCTCGTCTCTCAGGTTCATTAGATTTTCTTTTTCTTTTCTTTTCCCTGTCGATTGGATTGGTAAAGCTGCTCATCATTCAACTACTTCATCATGGATATACAACGTAAAACATGAATAAACGTAGGGGGTTTTAGATGGATTACTGTGGGAATCATTTGATAAAAATAAAGTTAGATTGAACATTTTAGACGTTTATCTCTCGTCATTACTCGATAATGACTTGGGTTTCAAATTAATTGATTCATTACTAGATTGAAATAAATCCGTTGTGATTCTAAACTAAAAAGTGTAAAGGAGACCCTAGTGGGGGTTTATGATTCGAATTCCAACTTTACTTGCGTTTTGAAATTGATTAGCGAATTAATATGAAATTGACTTGATGACAAAAATAACACACGACTAACGGTTGAGATTTCGATCTAGACTCAAAACTTCGACTCAATGAGAATAAAACAAAAAATACACACAAAAACATCAAATTATTTAACTTTTATTCAATTTTTTCTTGCTTGTACGAGCTAAAAACTTTGTTTGGATTGCATTTTTCTGAATTTTTAAAAAAAAAAATTACTGTAGCGATTTGATATATGTGATGTAAAAAGATGATTGAAAAATATATTCGCGAAAAACGAAACAATTTTTCTTTTGACTATCCAAACAAAGCCTTATTAGACGTAGTTCAAGTTCGAAGAAGAATTCAAACTAGACTTGTACAATATATTATGGCGTTCATTTCACTTAGATTTGTCCGTGGGCATACTTTTCGCGGCACAGATTTCAAATCTCTTGTTTCAACTAATACAAATGTCAATTCCCTTATTTTAAATGGCTTAACAATTCAAGTGAGAAGAAGTATGAGCTTATAGATTTGACAACAAATTATTTAATCCAAAAAGCGACTATTTTCGAATATTCAATTTAGCCAAGGTAGTGTCAGATGTACTTATCAAATTCTATAGTATTTGACGGAGTGGTTGAAGTCTGTTTGAGATGCAAACTCAACTTTTTATTCGTTCCAAAAATTCAAAAGTTGGATAGGTGAATTTACACATTTAATTTGAACGTGTAAAATTACAAGTTTAGCTAGAGTTACACATAGATGAATTTACATATACCTAATTCTTCACTCGGGTAATTATCTTCAAAAACTAGTTAGTTGTTAAATTGCCATCGCAGAGTAGAGGGAAGAAGCTGCATGCTTTTCTGGGAGGGATGTTTAAATTTCTTGCTAGTTTATGTGCCACGAAAATTATCGAAAAACAGTTGGAGTGACCGATCGAAAACTGGTATTGCTAATGCAAAAGTTGACATCTTGCCCATAAAACAGTTTACATCTTCAACTATTGACTTTTGTCTCGCAAATTAGGCTGCTCTTTTAAGAACTCAAGAGTCAACTATTTCTAGAGCATATAGAAGAGGGGTACATAAATACCACGGTGTCACCTTAAGAAAAAAAATAGAAAATAAAAAACCGTGAGTTTCCAACCGGTGGTTGCAAACTCAAAAAATTGTCCGGCGATATTTTGCGAGTCAGGACGAGGGGTAGTTTTCTATTCCATCCGTTCCAATTATTTAGTCGTGTTTTGGGAATCCAACTTTTTAAGAATAGTAATTTAATTGTGATTTTTGTGTTTTTTTTTTTCAATTTTAATCCCACAAATTCAAATTTTAAATTTGAATGGTAACATGTATATGATTAGAAAAAAGGGTTATATTGGAAAGAGAGACTAAAACATATTTTAACTTTTTCAACATGACAAATGTTTTGGGACGTTCCAAAATAAAAAAGTATGACATTTTCAATGGCACAGAGGAAATATTTGGGATCTCTTGTCACAGTAGTATCAATGAAGATGCACAACTGTATTATATAGCCAACTATGTGTTTGTTATATGATCCACTTCGTCCTATTTCATTTTCATATTAGTATATACTTACTACTTAATAGTTAATCGTTATACATTTGAAAACGGTGGTACACTCAAGTTTGTTTTCATAAATGCAATTCCTCAAATATTCTTCCTCGAAACTGAATAAAACGATACACTATGAATTTGAATGGTTCAAAAACGTTTAATTGACTACAACAACTCACTTCGTTTCAATAACGTGTGATTCTAATTAAAGAAATAAATGACCATTTAGAGGGGGGAAAAAAAAAGGGAACGAACAACGCATTCAACACCAAACAAATCCACATCGAAAGCGCTTCCTTCAAAAAAGGCCAAAGTTGCTTTCCTTGTATGGGTATATTTTTCCATAGGAAGCCATCTCAATCTGATGATGATATCATTTAAATTCTCCGTGTGAGGACCTGGTAAGAAGTAAACGGCTGTGGAAGACGAGAAGCCAAAAAAAGGAAACATTAGCTACCAACATTGAAAATTGTTGTACTTGGAAGATAACCGAAAGTTCAAAACAGCTCCGGTGCAAGTTCTTGATCAATTCTTCGTTTTTTCAGCTATTGACATCAACATCTCTGGTAGACTCTTCTGTGTGATTGAAGAGCCAGACAAGTCTTCGGAAGTTAGAGCTACGGAACGGATACGCTACAATGCATGAGATCAGTTTGAGGGAGCCACAGCAACTCAACCAACTTGGGAATAAAACTAGTGGTGCTGCCATGATCATGATCTGCATAATTATTTTCTGTTTATTAAATGTGCATGGTGCCATTAAGATGCTTTTATTATGGAACTGTCTAGTCAAACGTCATTGACAAAATCACCTCCCACAAACCTTACAATTTTCTCCAACCTCATTGATTGGTTTTGCCCGCAAGTGAAACTTTTAAGCACGGTTTGAGTGAGATTTTTGTACGGATGATACAAAATTAAAGAATTTTTCTGGATTTAGGCACGGTTTGGAAAATTGCTGTCCAAACAAGGCCTTAGTTAACTTTTAATTTCTCTAAAATATCCTTATTTAATGTATTTTGTGATATATATAATCTACTTTATTTAATAGAGTTGACTTTCGATAAATAATTGCTTTGGTTCATGCATTGAATGGTGCAATTTTTCATCAATATTGTTATAATAATTTATGTAAAGGTATAATGATTAATCATCCTCGTAAGGGTATTTTACCAAAACAGTATATTGGATTTACTCTTTCAACAAAATTAACTAATTTTTCTTAAACTGTATGGGAGTGGGACGGAGGGAGTAACAAAACGTGTCTCGAATGTTGCAAAAATTTAATAGATAAACAACAAGAAAATTTCTTCAGGTTCTTTTGCTTTTCTTTTTTTTAGGTATTATTACTGGTGAGGAAGGAAGTTATCAAGCAATCCTGTGAAGGGATTTTTTTTCCATTTAGACCACACTACAGCAAAAGCAATTAAACTTATGGGGTTATAATAACCCATGCTGCTTTTAATGGGGTTTTGTTCACACTTGTCAAATAAAGATATCAAAACGTGGGAGCTGAAAATTGTAGGCATTGCATTTTGCTTTTTCCATTTTTCTTTTTTGGGCTTCTCTTAATCGGGCTGCTTAATTTAATTATATTCATCCTTAATTTAATTATATTCATCCTGTTCTAGTGGGCACAATTCGCAAAAGATAAGCCACAAGGGATTTTAAAATAAGAAAACTTTTTACCGCAAATAAATTATTTGCGGACCTAACAGTGGAAACACACAATTGATGGCATTCGAAGCTTTTGAATGGACGACTAAATTCCTTTTGGATTGAAAATTTCAAGTGAGCCCAACTACCATCTCTGAGAAAGGTGGGCAACCGTCAATTTCCAGATACCTCAGCCCATACTTCTATTTTCTTTCTCATTTTTTTAGTGCCCTTTTTCTTTTTTAGTTTTGGTCTAGTTCCCTTTTTTTTTTCTTTTTTTTTTGGTGGTTGGGGGGTGGTGTTGGTGGGGCGTAGGGGTGCAGAATGTTATCTAGAGTTAAATATACTTCAAGGCTCTTTTTTTTTTTCCATACTATTTCTTCTTAATTTACATTAATGGCTTGGACCCTGAATCAGAAATCGCACGCCAAAATAATCAAACTATTTGTTTGGAATGCACATTATTTGTACCTTATTTACACACATTGATTTATTTGTATCATCAAAATATTTTTTAATTTTTTTTATTTTACATACATCACATTAAAAAAGTGCTATAATATTTTTTTTTAAATAATCATTTCAAATAACCTCCTATACAAACACACTAAAGACTCTCATGAACCTGGCGGCGTTCATATACCAATCACATTCCATTCGAACATCCAATGTGGTGATTCTATTGTGGGAATCACAGTAACTCCATTGAAAAAGCTTCTAAAGACTGATTAAGTATTCATATAAAATATTTGAAATGGCTTTTATGTCGAAATAGGAAACTCACGAAAGCAAGTGAGCACTGATTTGCATTCTTAACCAAAAGAAGGAAGTTTCATTTGGAATCACTCCCTTTCGGCTGTAGGAACTAATTAAAATAATGTCACATTTTGATGGGATATAAGAGACAGCTACACCGCCTAAGTGGACCTCAGACACCTTTACCCTTAGTATTATCTTTGATCACTCGAAGCATTTGATTAGTTGAAAAATCAGAACCATAAGAAGAAGAAGAAGAATACCATACTTGTTCGTTAAGTAATGGTCGAATCAATTCAATTGATATACAACTGATAAGGCTAATCTACTAATTTGAGAAAGCGGACTTCGATATCTCTTAAATAAAATTTTAAATTCAAATATTGTGATCAGAGAATATAATATTAATAGAGTCGTAAAAAAAGATACCCTAGAATCGAGCAAATCTTATGGTTGGAGAATAAAACACTAAAAGCTAGTTTGGGAGATGAGATTTGAACGGAAAAGAAAGGAATAGAAGAGAAAGGCTGCATCTCCCACATTTGAGAGTTTTAAGTGAAAGGAAAAGGAAAAGAAACAGACGGAATTGGAAGAAGGAAGAAACAGCTACAGTTTAAAAAAAATTTCCGGCCCAAGTCGGCCAGAAAGCAAAGGAAAGCAAAGAAAGGCAGCAAAAAGTTTTTTAAATTGCCCATTCTACCCCTAAAAAGCTTTTGAATGAAATATTTATTTATTTATGTGTCCAAAATTACCTCTTTTTTTTCATAAACTCCCAAACAACATTAAAATCTCTTCTCTTCTTTTCTTATCCTTTCTTTTCTCCCATAACTTAACTTTTCTCTTCTTTTCTTTAGTATCCTCAACTCACAAACTAGCTATAATAGAGTCGTCCGGAAATATTCCCTGTTGTGCTCGACTTTGGATTAATCGAGACCCAATGTGATCACTCAGCATCCGAGAATTTACCCAAAAAAAAAAAAATTAACATTCAAGCTTTGATCACAACTTCTTTTATATCCCGATGAGGATGACCGCAACCTACCCATCCTAGGCCTAAGTCAGGCCCAGCCCAATAAAAAATTCCAACTATCGTCAAATCAGCAAAAACACAAGACGACATCGTCTGAGCATCCTTCTTGTCCGACAAGAAATTGCCGGTGGCAGCAATCTCGTAAGAATATGATGATATCTTTTCGGGAAAGACAACAGATAAGAAAAGGTTTTAAAAAAAAAAGGGTTGAAACTTGAAACCCAACAACACAACAGTTTTCCTATAATCCAACCCCACAAGAATCTCTCTTAATTCTAATTCACACCACCAGATTCTTCAGAATCTTCGAACTCACCTTCGACAAAAGGAAAAAAAAAAGAACTCTGCGACCATGAGTAGTAGAGGTCCAGGCCTCTTCTCCGACTTCGGCATGAAAGCCAGCGGTAAACAAAGAAAAGAGAAAAAAAAACAGTTAAAGTGGTTGGAATTCACTTTTTTTTTTTGCTCTGAATTAATGGAAGTTGAAAATTTTGCAGATGTACTGACTAAGGACTATAGTACTGAGCAGAAATTCTCCCTCTCTTCCGAGAGTGACGCGGGAGTGGTATGCACCGCAATATTATTATTATTATTATGTTTTTGAACCGATATATTCTACTTCTATTTAATTCTGATGGGTATTGATTTTTTTTTTTTTTTTTTTTTTTTTCCTTTGTGTCTTTAAATTATGATACTAGTATTGATTGATAAAGATGGAAAAGTTTGAGAGGACTGGGAAGTTAAGAAGGTCACAGAATAATATGGGTAGTAGTAATTAGATTTCCAATTAGTTGGCATGCAAATAGGCAATGTAAGTACAGTTTTACATATTTATCATTGTGTTTAGTTCATTCTTATTTTTATTAGATTTATGGACGAAAGTTTGTTGAAGAAAGATTTTTTATTTTTGAGAAAGATAATTATACTAGTTATTTAAGAAGAATTGCTTTTTGGGGATGGGAGGGGAATTTTGGAGGGGGTGGGGGTGGGGAATTGCATTTTGGGCTTTTTTTATTAATTAAAATGTCAGCTTCAATACGTTACTTTTACTTCTTCTATGGCTGATTTTGAAGTAGAAACTTTGTGCTATGCAATTAGCTAGTCTGTGGAAAGTGGAAACTTTGTTTTTGTGATGTGCACTTAGCTGGTTGGCAACAGATTTTGGTGAAATGGAAACTAGTTTCGATTTTGGAGGAGTATTTCTACTTATACATAATAAGAAAATTGGTAGCAAAATGTATGGTCTGACTCAGTTTTAGATTGTTCCACCATTGTTCATTCTTTCTTGCTTTGAGCTGTTCTGCTGAAATATTGATGTTGTTCATCTATTTTCAAGTTCATTCTTTTTACCTTGAGGCAAGGTAAAGGGTGGCTTTTTTTTTTTTTCCTTATTTAGAGTTTAGCGAGTATTTTGTTCATCATCACTGATCACTCCAGTGTGAACCAAGTTCTACATGTATGGTCATTGAAGTGGTATCATTGAAGTTTCACAATGCCCTGGTACTGGGGTCATATTACTGTTTTCTTGTGGATTAACTGCTACCCTTCAGAAGTCTCATACAGTAACCTATTAAAGTCTATCACCCTACATGAATATCCATCGAGTCCTCAAATTGTCATGCGATTTTATTTTACATATATCAGAGGGGTTTCAAATGGTAACTCTGTCTTGTTTTCAATAATTTGGCCACACTTCTTCCTGAATAGCCCAAATTTGTTGCTTGCTTGAACTTTTTATTTTAAATTTCCCGTGTCAGATTGCAAATACTTATCCAACATTTACTCATTGCTGTTATGTTGTGTTGCCAGGCCATTGCGTCCTCTTTAGCTAAGAAGGGTGGATTTTCTGCTGGTGTTGTTGCTGCACAATACAAGTACAAGAAGTCTACAGTTGACGTCAAAGTTGACACAGAATCCAGTGTACATGTTCTTTATCTAGTTGCTTTTTCCTTCCCCTGTGCCTCTATACTTATTGAATTACTGATCTCATGATGTTACTTTGGCAGATTGCAACAAGCATAACGGTGACTGACATCTTACCATCTATGAAGACTATTGCCACGTGTAGATTTCCTGATTACAATTCTGGCAAGGTTGTGCTTTGATTGGACACTCCTGGTCCTGGCTATTGCAACTTGGTGCAAGTTTTGTGTACACAGTTTTTTCCCTTTTTCTTCTGCAATTAAGTCGTTCCATTCTAATTTGCAGATAGGGGTTCAATATTTCCATGAGCATGCAAGTTTCACTGCAGCTGTTGATCTGAACAAGTCTCCAAATGTTGATATTTCCGCAACCATTGGTACTCCTTTCATTGCTTTTGGTACCGAAGCAAGTTACAAGGTGGATTCGCGTTCGTTTACAACGTACAATGCTGGAGTCAGTCTGACAAAACCAAATTATGGTGCTTCTGTAATTTTGTAAGTTTTCCCCTTCTCGTGGACTCTTTTACAGAATCAAGAAGTAAAAGAGGATGGTTTCATAACAGACTAGCTTTGAGAATGAGAAACATATGTTTTGTATGGACTGTTGCAATCAGACCAGTTCTACCCTTCAATATGGGCATTTTTAAAAAAAAAATTATTATTATTTAGCATCTTTTTGGATGTTGTTAGGTTCTATGCTGCAGTAGTAAACAATAATGTGATCCAATTTTTTGTGAATTAATGGTGTTTTATTTTTTGGTAGGGCTGACAAAGGAGATGCAGTGAAGGCAACTTATTTTCACCAATGGGACCAGGAAAAGAGAGGCGTTGCTGTGGCAGAAATTGCAAGAAAGTTCTCTACGAATGTCAGTATTTTGACAGTTGGAACGTCATATGCAATTGATCCTCACACACTGGTCAAGGCAAAGCTGAACAACCACGGCAACCTTGATACCTTGGTGCAGCATGAGTTGGCACCAAAATCTTTCCTGATATTATCCGGATCCTTTGACACCTTAGCCATGGATAAACATCCCCGGTTTGGTTTGGCACTATCTCTCAAGCCTTGAAAAGTCTATAGTCTAGAACATATGGATGTGGTCTTCTTCCAAAATGAAGAAGTTTTTTAGATTTGCTGATTCTTTTTGACTAGGTAATAGGGTATTCTTTATTCTTACTTCTTAATTACCTGGAGGCTATATGGACCATAGTCCTTGGAACATAAATTTTATCTACACTCAACTTTGATGTCGTTGCATCACATAAAGTGATCATCCATATTGCTTCTTGGAAAATGAGTCCATACAGCTGGTCAAAGGTGTTAATTTTCTTCTCTGGACCAGAAGCTTAATCTTCGTTCGGATGACTCGATGGTGAATTAAACTTTGGATTGGATTTTTTATTAGTTATCCGGAAAGTAGTTTAAAGCACCATTGCCTTCTCGAGAAGGGGAAGTATTTTACATGTTGGCCATTACCAGACCATTAAACCACATGCTTGAAACATATTTTTATGGAAATTTGAGCTGGAAGACCTATGCCTATCAACCAACAGATTATTGCGTAAGAGCAGTTATTAATAAGTCAATCTTCAATTATTTGGCTAGAAGAATTCGCCATAGCAGAGTAGTTCAGTGATCACAATCACATGTACTATGTATGCCATGGTTCAAGGAAATGTCATGATTCTGTATTAGGAGAAAATGTCACAATCGCATATACCATTACTATAGCAACTGCTTTTGTGCCTTTGCGGCCATGGACGTTGTATTGAAAACAACGTTTGACATGGAATTTACTTAGATTACATGAAACAACAACTGATATCCAGGCGTTTATGGTTTGGTCGAGAAAAATAATTTTGAAAGACGAACTCTTTCCAGAAGAATGTGGCTTAGCAGCTTTCGTTGTAAAGGCAGCATTTTTCCACTAGGAAATTTCTTCAGTCCCGCTCACCTCATTTGACTTCATTTCAGAGCACGTTGAAAGGGCCTCAGGTCTGATTAAGGAGGGGAAGTCTAAAGAGGTTGATTAAGGGGCTAACAGGTGTACAGACTCGACTAAATCAAATGAGTGCTCTAATATCTCTTTTGAATTTTTTTCACTACAGCCTGCAGGTGGGGTTTGAATCTCTGACCTACAGCCCAAAAGGGAGATTTAATCCCTTTTTAGTGGCCACTGAGTTAAAGCTCGGTAGTTGATCTCAGGTCGATTATGAATTATACCATGTTCTAAAAGTGGCTTGGAGGTTTCAACAAACTCTATCAGGTTTTGTGAGAGTAGATAAAGTCTAGATGTTTATGCTTGATGGTAAGAGTTGAGAAAGCGTCTGAAAGTTTTGACTACTCAAATTAACGTTGTTGATGGAGTATGCAACGCCATCCAGACAACCATCGACTGCATATAAATTATGCGAAAGGAAGAAATCATTGAATGAATACATACATGGCTAGGACATTTTCAATGACTTTAATGGGAAACTTAGAAGGATGATCAATTAGTACTACTTCAGGCGAAAAAGATCAAAAATTATTTAGTACCACTTGATCACATGAAGAGCTAAAAGTCAATTTTATTAGAAGAATAAAAAAAAAAAAGAATGGAAAGTCTTAGGGTTCTCTTTCTTTCTTTCTGTCTTTTTATTACGACTGAGTCTTAGGGATCAAAACTGAATTCAGACGTTTGTAGTAATTAATATAAGTTGGAACTCTATTGGCCAGTTTATTTTTGTTTTTAATTTTTGTTGACTTTGGAATTCCAGTAATCAACTTCACACGTCACAGGTTTGGCTAGTAAAATGTGTTGAATGTTCTTTTTTCGAAGGAATGTGTTGAATGTTCTAATTTCCAATACGTGCTGAACTTTCACCGATATGGTGACATTTTAGAAGCCCTGGTCAGATTAAAAAAAAAAAAAAAACCAATCAAATTTCTTGCAGGTTTGGACCTTAAAATTCTACTCAGATATGGAATTTCAAATTGCCCATCAACAAACAGCATTTTGTTTCGTTTTGCTTATTCACAGACACTAACAGCCTTCTTGAAATATTACAGACGATAAAGTCGCTCGTGTGTTAGCTAAAAATGCAAAATTCATATGTGATGATATCTTTTGGAGGAAAAATCCTTCAGATTTTGTTGTGCCATTTCTAATGGCGGATTTATTAGAAGGTTAGTGAAATTCCAATAATGTTTTTATCCAAAAACAAAAATTATAGACAAAAATTGTGTCCAACATCATCAATACTCAGTGGTAGAAAATGCAAAAACAAGTAGTAGTATATTCATCCAGGATACAACCAAAGAAAGAAATAGTACTGTTGTATTTCAAAAAACATCACAGAATAAAAATTGATCACTAGAATCTCTAACTTTAATATTCCAAAGCGGAATGATCATGCAAATGAGTATAGCTGTGGAACGAAGGAAAACCACTTGAAACCGCAGCTCCATTTCTCAGTTAACAGAGGACATTTGGGAATCCAGTGCCAGGTCTTCCTAGAAACCTTGTAATACAAAACCTCAGGCCAAGTGTAGCAGCAAACGCAGAGAAGTCCCTCGTGCCAAAAGCAATAAACATGCTCATACTTGTGGTAGCAAACTGATAGAAATTTTTTCACCATCATTTCCGGCAGCCTTTCGACTTCAGCCCAATTTTCTCCATCTCCGCTCAACTCCCATAACTTCAAACTCCTTGAAATCCCATC
The DNA here is from genome assembly GCF_003713205.1 of Coffea eugenioides. Classification (NCBI taxonomy): domain Eukaryota; kingdom Viridiplantae; phylum Streptophyta; class Magnoliopsida; order Gentianales; family Rubiaceae; genus Coffea; species Coffea eugenioides. Next base: position 4,997,061 of record NC_040044.1, read on the forward strand.
ACTCCCAATCCCCCCAATCAGGTACAATTTCCTATTCCCATCACTGACTAACCTGGCAAAGGCAAGCTGATTTGGCAATTGAATCGGAGATCTCTCCCAGCTCCCAGTCTCCAGATCAAAGCATAAGATGTGGAAAGGCTCGGTGGTGATAAAGTACAATTTCCCTTCATGGAATACTCCCCCTTGATTGTTTAAAATCAGGTTGATCCCCTGGAACTGCTGCCAGAGGTGGATGCCAGAGTCGTAAACAAAAGCAGTATTTGATGATCCAGAAGAAGACATCATCAATAGCTTGTAACCGGTTGACGTAGAAACCAAAGTCAAGGACTCGAAACTGCAGGGAAATTTGGGGTACTTGACGACTCTCGAAGACCTTGACAAGAGGTTGCAGACTATAAAAGAGGAGGAGCTGGGATGAGAGAAGCAAAGGCGGCCATGGGAGGCCGATAAAAGGGTACAGGACTGCGCAGGTGAGACCGTGGGAGAGTAGGAAAGAGGCAAATTGCGCCAAGCGTTCTGGACAGTATCATAGAGAGGACATTTGCAACTAAACTGATGGTGTGAAAGTAAGAGGAAAGAAGAGAAAGGTGAAGAAGAAGAAGTAGGAGAAGCAGGAGAGTGTTTAGAAACGAAGGAAGGAGAGAAAAGGAGGGACTTGAAGTGTTTGCAGGTTGATCTGAGGCTCAAGAACGTTTTCAATGGAAGAAATGAGAGGACCCGCTCCAGGATGTCTTCCGGCAACCTGCTCCATATCTCCGGATCCATTTCTTGCTCTATTCGATTTCTAACTCAGCCTAGTAGTTGTTTTATACGTGTGTGTGAATCCATTTCTTTTTCAAGACTGAGCTATTTTCCTTGCTCCTCTTTGACCTCCATCTCCATGGATTGTCGCTGGCTGGAGGTTTATGAAAAGCATGTGGCCATACCATACCCTCGATCTATACACACCAGACCAATAGCCAGCGGGGTTGGAACCAGGACTTACATACAGCAACTGGGGTCCCCATTTTTTGTGGTCCGGTACCAGTAGGCTTTTTTTTTTTTTCCCAACCCCCCTTAAAAAATTATTAATGCGTACATCGGGTTTCAAACTTTTTATTTTTTATTTTTTTTATTTTGGGGGTTTACTTTTAGTAGTGTCGAGTTTTGTAGTAGTTTAGTAGCTCTTAAAGAATTGTAATATAGGAGTGGTTATTTAGGAAAGTAATATGAGAAAAAACCAAACTTTTTAAAAATTTAAGAGGGCAATACTGAGAGAGAATAAATAGTACCTCTTGAAATTGAGGGAAGAGAATTAATTAACTTTTTCAGGAAAAACTTCAAAAGTTCGTAACGCTTGCAAACTTGTTCAATCATTTTTGCAAAACTGAGGGGGTCAGCGGCCCACTCTAATCTCTACAAGCCAGAAGAGTACGTTTTAAAATTGTAAGAAAAAATTATAAATGTTTGTAAAGCTTTCCAACTTGTTAAATAATTTTTGCATAATTGAGGGGGGCCCACTGTCACCTCTAACTCTACTTGGCTCTGCCTGATCGTAGTAACTCTTGCGACACATTCACGTCTTAGAAAACAGGTTGTCAACTCTTGCAACCTTACATTTAAACAAAAAAAATTTAAAAAAAAAACTCTTGTGACCTTTCGGATTTTCTTTCACGTAGACTTCTTTGATGACCATACACAAAATGCCAGTCACAAAGTAGGCAGCCCAGCTGGGCTCATTTAAAGGAGTCAACTTCTCTCTTTTTTGTGAAATCCCATTCTATTACAAGGAGAGGAGTCAACTTCCCTGCGGTCTATAATAAACTGCAACTAGCATCCACCTACAACTGACCCGGAATCCATAAAGAAAACTGCATCCATTTGTGATTCTCTAGTTGCATAAAACTTTCTGGGTTCTTAGATATACCTCAAAAGTATCGAAAACTAGAAAAGTCAAACTATCACCTGCTCTAATACAGTTGTGTACAAGTAAAAACCTCTAATATTTTACAAAGAAACAGCTTGGCCTTCTATGTTATCTAGAAAATATATTGGCAAGCAACGCTACTGATGATTATTAAATCTTACAACATATGCAACTTTAGTGAAAGCTATTTAAAACCAATAGCAGATAATCATATAGCAAAGTTAGAAAATAAAATAAAAACTTCAAAACCATTTTGATTGTTCACTCTCAAGGCCGGCGGTCACATAAATGCTAGTCTCCAGGACGGCCACGCTATACGGCCATCCCCACAAACGTTCCATCTACCACCTCGTCTCTATTTCAATATTTCTGCTGTTCTGGCCCAGCCAGCACCAAGACGTACTTGTATACCTACCACCGTTGTCATTTATCTTTGGTAGCAACCACTCGGCTGGATGCTGATTAGCTTGGAACAAGTCAACCTGTCGTAGAGATTCAATACCAAGATCTAGTCGGAACACAAACTAAAGGAGAAAAACAAGAAACAAACATGACAAATATGAAAGAGATTGATTTTCCATATAGTCAGAAACTTTTGCCAGATCCATTTGCATTTGGATCTTTGGAACAAGATAAAAGAAACAGAAAGTCTGTTGGTATAGAGGAGTTGATAGAATCCCATATTAAGTTTCTGAAGTACAATCATAAGAAAACGTCGACTCCAAGTACAAATGCAATAGCCTATCCACGAAACTGAATAAGAAAAAGAAAAATGCTAAGACAAAACTCTACTTTGTATGGGACTATGTACTTCTGGATCTGCTCTACATCCACAATTAGAACTAAAAGATGGGTAGTCTTTCAAACAACAAGGAAATTGGACAGCAGCACATATAGCATGAAATTCTCACAATTTTCTTCAGTATCAAAATTGGGTATGTGCAGGATACTAGATATATACACAGTTGAAAAGAGAGACATGGGATTCCGAAAGCTAAATTACCTTGGCAGGATCAAATCTCAGTCACTCCAATTATCTTGATCAAGTGCAGCACCCTGCCCCTTCCTCCACTCATCCTACAATTGAACTCAAATGGTGTAAGGCCCTTGTGCCCATAAGGAAATCATAGCATGATTTGTGCACTTTAACTTAAATCAATAGATAAAATGTGGTGCAAATTAATGCGAAAAGCATACCACTTCACCAGTGGTAAAATTAGAAGGAGACCAAACCAGAATCTGTCTATCATTACCACCAGTGTACAGTTCCTGACACAGGTAGAATGAGCTTTGTTAATTACCAGATTTAAGGTGCAAACCAAGACAAAATCCTCTAGATTAAATGAATAGCAACAGCCTCAAGATTTAACATCCTCAATCACTCATCTTTGTTTAAGGAAATACAATATCTAAACAACAGCTTAAATGAACATATTGATTAAATGCAACTCCAGTTGCATTTAAAATCTCTACATTGAAAATGTTACCAAGAATTCTCGAGACAGATTGAGGGCAGAACCTTCTTAAGATGCTAAATGACAAATGCCCAACAGAATAAAAGACAAAGCAACACTGCATCCATACACTTGTGCAAGCATACAGACGCATGCATGCACAAACACAGAGAGAGAGAGAGAGAGAGAGAGAGACCTGATCCTGTGCACTATACCAACAACAGTTCACATTTTCATAATGGCCACGAAAATTCATCAACGTCTTGCCTGACCACATATCAAATGCCTATGCCGTTCAAGTGGAACACATGGTAAGAGATGGTTAAGTGTGTATTAGTACAAAATAAGATTTGACTTAAAGGAGAAAAACAATTACTTTTGCAGTTGTCATGCATGGAACAAAAACAAGTGCTGAATCTTGAGTTGTGGCCAACTGTAATGGCTTGCTTGTTTGCAGTCGCGTGATTTCAAAATTAACTAGCGTATTGCACCCAGATTCTATGTCCCATAACCTCAACCTAGAATCAGAACCTGCAACCAGGACCCAGAATGAGAACATTAAAGCAATTAACTTATGTTTTCTGGCATAAAATGCATCAATAAAGCATTACAACATCTCTGAACAAGTAGACACCACAGTATTCTATCCAAAGATAAGCCAAGGGTTTTGATTGCTCACATTAAATAAAGTGGATACACCTCCATCTTCTACGAATTGGGGAAATAAGCAATGTTACTCAGAATAATGACAAGAGTTCACTGGGACTTTTCGATCAGTTGACTCAAGGTTATCATAACTGCTGTCCCAATTATTATCCTAACTAATGTACAAAATGCACATAGAGAGAAAGGCAATGTCATGGCTCCTATATGGTAAAGGCAGCTACAGAGGGGTGGAGGCATTGAGAAGAATCAGACGCACATCTCAAGGAATTTTCACATCTGTAGACCTAAAGAGCTAAAACACTTGGACATCATTTCCAAATTCAGCAATTATAAGCTCGAAATATATGACCCTTGTTTTCAGTACTAAGGAATTCTTGGGGCAATTGTCAGGTACTTAAAGTGGTAACCAACAGGATGCCCAAATTTCAATTCAAGAAGTGTTTACAACACATGTGGAACAAAATGTTGAATAAAAAGCAAATTGAACCTGCACTTAGAAGGTACATCCCATCCCCAGTAGCTCTTAAACCAAAAACAGCACCATAATGAGCAGTAGCGCGATCCTGAGTGGACAACATTCCAGGATGCAACCTCTGCTTCACAGAACCCTTAAGTTGAGAGGAATGCTTATTAAGGCCACCATGTTTTGAAGAATTTCCATTATTAGTTTTCCTTTGAGGTGGCCGGGACTTTACTGATGAACTTGGATTGATGGATGAAGATTTAGACGTTATAACCTGAGAGAATATGGTGAGCAAATTTTTCAGAGATAGGAATGCACCATAACTGGAGGAAAACTGAAAACCTTGAACCCTAGGAATTGGCTATTCTTCAGCTGACCAGATATGATAGATAATTGCCTTTTTGACATCGTATGAAGATTATAAAGCAAAAAGAACTACCAAAAGGGAGATGACATGAATTTTCCTTACACAATGGGGCGTCTTTCTAATCAATAACAGAGAAAATCTTAATGCTCGTCTCTCCACCATATCTTAATAGACAACCGTAACAAGCAGGGATAATGTATGTTTCACTACTCAAATATCATTGCTGGAACATTTCCAGGGAAATCAGAAGGCAACATGCAAACGAAAATGTTCATTTGATCCTCCAGATTAGAATATTATAGGATGCTTTTGACACAGGATGGAAGAGAGATAGGGACCTTATTTGCAGTGGATCGAACCAGGAGGGGAGGGCGTCTCCCAAGCTGAGAGCGAGACTGGTCTAACACATGGAAGCATCCAGCTCGCCTGATGTCCCAGAAACGTATTGCACCATCACATCCCCCAGTTATCAAAATCCACTCACTTGAACTAGACCACTCCACTGACATTACACCATCTGCAATGGAAAAATATTTTGCATTAAGGGCCTTTAGATGCATAGCTGTACATTTGCTATATTTACAAACTAAAACAAAGGTAAAATCTGTAACTAAATGAATCAAAGGTTAAGGAGGAAGAATTAAATAAAAATGTTGACCACGATTTTAGATGGATGCTCTTATCCTAGTCTAGTATGGAACAGGATCGAACAGGTGCAGTGTATTAAGGGGGTGAAACATGTTATATTAAAAGAGCAAACACGCATATTGGAACGTACATAATACCAATTTCTTGAAAGAGAAGGAATCTACTTCACAGTCACAAAATTATTCACAGCATACCAGTTCCTTGTCAGATAGATTCTCGGTGATGTATTATTTTTTATGCTTTTAAAAAAATTGCTAGTCCTGGCTCAAATCCTTTCATGTGTTTCTGACAAGGTAACATCAGCTTAAATGCAAATCCAAGATAACATGGTCAAAGCATCACACCTCTAATTAAGTTAATTAATCCCAGCATCTAAGCTTAGGATCTAAACATCAATTCCTACTTCAACCAAATCAAGTCTAAGCATTACTTTGAGCCAAAAAAAAGGCTTTAGCCACCAATAAAAAGTTAGTACATTTTACAATAATAAACGTGTAAGATGACCAATAATATGGATTTGATCTCCATATTTCGCACATTAAACTAGAATAATCAGTTCCATGTTCAATTCATAATAACCATGCTTATAAGCATTTGCCACAGGAAAGATATCCTATTATGATTAATGATTACTTGTTTCTGTCTTTTCTTTTCGTTTTCCCTGATTTTGACAGGGAATATGATTTGGCACAGAGTTTGATCTGAACTAAATTTTTTTGAATCATGTTAAAAATGTAAGTAACTGGGAGGTCAATTCACACAAAACAATTCACACAAAGCAAATAAGGTGGAATACAAAATACAATGGATGTTAAAGAAGAAACCAAAATGACAGCAAGCCTTAGATTCAGACATACCACGGTGTCCAGACAAAGTGTGAGCAAATGCCCCTGAAGCAATATCACAAAGGCGTACTTGAACATCTTCAGTCCCGGCAGCAATTAGCATATGTGAGGTTGCTAATGAAGACATAGCAGTCCTATAAACCTTTCCAGGCATTTTAAAGTCCATTACCACCTAGAAAGTGAATGAACAGCTAAATTCAATTCTATTGGATATTATTAAATGGAAATTTACTGTAGCCTGTAACCAAGAGGATAAAGCTAGTAGTATGTAGAGAAATGTGTACGCATATCAAACCAACAGTACCTGTGTGGTATTTGTATCCCACACATTGATGTGATGATCATATGAACCAGTAATAAATAGCCCTGTGTCGATAGGATACCAGGTCACTGAGGATATGGCGTATTTGTGACCATGTTCATGTTGCTTGTCAACAACAAAGAGAGACTTGTGCCTAGCAATAAGACCATTCCCCTCATGCGATGCACATTGAACATCGTAAACAGCAACTGAAGAATCTGCAGCACCAGCCAACAAGTATCGACCCTCTGTCAAATCAACCTGAGATTGTGATCACATGAATGGCCACAAAAAGGTTTCTTTAACCAAAATTAAATCTTAATCACACCTGATTCAGCAAACAACTCATCTAATGTTTGTATTAATGGAACCCCCAATATCCTATCAATATATGTGCTTAAGACAATACAGTTTCTGAGCATGCCCATTACATCTACTTCAAGCTGGTAAAGTCGTATCACGTTGACATACAAATATCATATGAGTTAATTTTTCACCAAGAAAAGAACAACAAAAACTAGCAGTCCTAGTAACACAAAAGAAGCCCAGTTAGATAGCTAAACCCCAATAAGACTTGAAAGACAAACTAAGCTACTTTATACTCAACCTCAGGCTCAGCTCGAGCTCTGAATCACCAACTAATTCAAACAAAGAACTCAGCTAGATTAGCATCAAACTTCAAGTTTCAGCATACATAAATCAAGCTACTCAAGTTCAGCTCAATACAAGCTCGTTCCAGCTGCCTCCAACAATAATCAAGCTGAGTTCGAACGCATACAGACAATTTTAAATTGGCTAATAAAAATAAACCAAGCTTGAAGAATATAAAACTTAGCTAATTTCCGATCGTTCAACCAATAAAAAGCAAAATTCAAGTCTTTAATCACACTCTTCCATAAAATTTTCTACAGCGCGAGATATATCAAGCTGAACTGAACATGAGCTAAAAGAACAACTACATTATCCTAGAACACATAATATCGAAGGCACAAAACTATTAATCGCAGTCATTATTATTGCGATGGCTAACGGTTAATTTAATTGAGGTAAAGGAGCTTATTAGTGAGTAAAAAGTGAACCTGCAGAGAGTTAACGGCGCCGCGGTGAGCAGAGACGATTTCCTTGTGGTTCGAAAGCTGAATTGAGGAATTTCTGCCGGACTTAATCCTACTACTGAATAAATTAGGTCGAAGCTTCCCGAATTCCCTATCTCCGATCTCCTTCCACATCGTCGTCCTCGCATCTTCCCCCCGGCCGATTATCCAGTAACTAAGTATCCAATTCAAATCACTGCAATATATATTTATATGTGTTTAATCGAAAGGGATGACTTCTTGTACTAATTTATAACAATCGGTTCTAACTTCTGTGAACAAGCCAAATCTCGGTGACATTGAACTGTTTGGTTTCTGGTATTGTTTTTAGTTTTTCAGTTGACGTTTGCTTCTGGAAATTCGACAGCTTTTTGGGCCGACTTTGATGGCACAGATCGTTATAATTGGACTTGGGCCCAAGCTCCCCGATCCCGTGGTAATAATAGGAATTCGATCTTTAATTTTTTTAGTCCTTAGTTTCCCGTCCGTAGATTTTCGGAGCAAGCCCAAAGGCCAGCGCATTCCAATATGGAAAATACGGAGGCATTGGAGTTGGGTTTGCGTGAAACGTTAAAGCGTTCATTTAGGCTCTTAGATTGGAACCTTTCTTGCTGTGTTAGGTTCAAGATTCAAATCATTAATTTAGACCAATAATTGGATAGAGTTGTTAAAACGAATCGAATTGTTCGGTAGTTCGATTCGTTTCGACATGTTCGTATTCGTGAAAAACTCGTTCGAAACCTTAAATGAACCGAGTTCGAACGAATTTTTTTATTCGATTAATAATCGAGCGAACACGAGCATGTTCGCAAGTTTTAACGAACGTTCGTGAACATGGACATAATTATTATTTGACAAAATTTAGGGTTAATTTTATGCTAGACTTTTATATTTGGAGGGTTTTATTTGTTATTTTTACGTTAATGTTAGTTATATAGTTAATGAATAATAAAATTTAGTCACTTACTGCTTTAATTGTTTTTTAGAATGATTAATGATTTGTATGGCATATTTAAGGTTTAAAATAATTTGGATTCGAGCATTTCGAGCATGTTCGCGAACGGCTCGTTTATGTTAAACGAGCCGAACATGAAGTCGAACGTGAATTTTGCTTAGCGTGTTGAACACGAGCACAAGTTTAGAATTCGAAAATTAACGAACGAACACGAACGTTGTTCGAATCGCTTAACGAACAGAGTTCAAACATGAGATATTTGGTTCGATTTGACTCGTTTACGGCTCTATAATTGGAGGAAGGTTCAAATCCTGCCACTCAGTAGGGTGGTAAGGATGTGAAGAGAGGTTGAATGGGGAAAGAAAAAAAAAGAAGCATTGATATAGAAAAGAATAAATAAGTAAGATTATTTCAAAGTTTATGTCATGGAACACCTTTTTGGATGTCGAACATATTTTGGTCCAAATTCAATTGTTACATTTTCGAGATCAATTCATGATTCATGAGCGGAGAGACATTGGCAGATTTACGCTATCTTGAGCAAACCATCAAGGTCTCATCATCATGTAATAGCAATTAAGAAGGTGGTTGGAGAATGGGTGGCAGCAGAGGCGGACTCCTTTTTAAGAGCAATCAAAGAGTTACTCGTAGCAAAGCTAAAGCCCTAATGACACTTTAATTGCTTATCGTGACAGCCTCGTACCATTTCTTCCCTTGGGGCCTCAACCCCGCAGCATTATTAGCCCCACGATCAAAGGGCACATCATCAGTTTTTTTCTTTTTAATAAATAAATTCAATTTGAGAAAATAACGTGATTATTGCTATCTCATGCTGGAAGTTAGTTTAACCACAAATAGGAAGAGTACCCAGCGATGACATGAACGAGAGGGACAAGACAAGAAGAGAGGGGAAGCTGCAGCCCCCCCGCTAATACAACGACAAATGAAGTAGTCTCAGTCTCGGGGCTCAGGAAGGTTCCCCCCCCCCCCCCGGCGCTCTCTTCCAAAACTAACTGTTTAAGGCTGGGCGAAACAAAATTACCTATACAAGAAGCTCAAATCAAATCCTTTTGGTTATGCTTTGGGCCTAATTGACGCCCGTTTTAACGTCTTAAAAAGTTGTTCCATGTTGCATCATTGCTTGATCTTTGACATTCTGGATTAGCCAACTGTCGGTTTAGCCTTTTAACTTGAACAAATAGAAATTCTTTTTTTTGTTGAATTAAGCTAATGATATCATCATAATCACTCGCCATTAAAAAAAAAAAAAAAAGCAACTCGGGCATCTTGGTATATGCACATCCAAGCTTTTTAATTTTTCTTTCGACATAGGTTTATTACCATGGACTGCTTCATTAATTTAGCATCTGAACCAGACGAATTACTTAAACAACATTTGTTCGTACTGTCAGGATAAGCCAGTTGTCCAACATTTTTCCACCATTCTAGCCGACTTGTTGCTGCTTGTAAGAGAGAGTTGAGATAAAAAAATACGTGACAAACAAATCCCAAGGGGCAGGTTTTGCTCACGAGATCATAAATCGTTTACAGAAATTCTTACAAATCTCTCACTACTATATTAGTTCTCAATTCATATTAATTAATATTAAAAAATATTAATCAGGCTCAATTTGGATCTAGAAGGATACAGTTGTCTTTTTTTAAAAAAAGAAAAGAAAAATATGAACACAAAACCTTTCATCAGTTGGACATTTTATTTGGATTGAAAATGTAGTTCTGCATAAGAGGAATAGAATTCTCTGGCACTAGAGTACTAGACTGATGCAATGATCCGTATTGGTGTATATATGATTATGTGGATTGGCATTGTAGCAGACCCGACAGTCCAAATAAATCTGCCACGTGCTCTTCATTACATTAATTGATCAATTAATTACTCTTTATCTACCTAAGGGTTCATTTGGGAGTTGAGGATTTGGACAGATCATTTGGGAGTTGAGGATTTGGACAGAAAAGAAAGGGAAAGAAGAGAAAGTTTGATTTTCCTTTGTTTGTGAGTTTTTAGTAAAAGAGAAAAAAAAAAAGAAATTGGAGAGAAATGGAAAGAAAATTGGAGGAAACTTGTGAACATTTTTTAAAATACCTATTTTATCCTTAAAAATATCTTGAACAAATATTTAATGACTTTTATATCCAAAATCATTCCATTAATTCTCAAAACTCCCAAACAATATAACAATCCCTTTTCTTCTCTTCTCTTCTCTCATAACTTAAGTGTTCCCTTCTTCTCTTTTCTATCCCAAACTCCCAAACTAAGCTTAAAGATGAGTTAGAGGGTCCAAATTAATAAGTTTTGTTTGGACAAGCCAAATTTGGTTTGCAAAATTTGTTTTCACAAATCCCAATCACCTTTTTATCTTTCCAATCACCTTTTTATCTCACATACATTACATCACAAAAAGTGCTACAGTAAATATCTCAAATAAATCATCCAAATAAACTCTTATCCAAACAAATTTGAACTAGGCCCGAAAACTTGGCCATGGGATAGACTTATTATATACTACTATATGTGACTACAATAAATAGAACCCGTGTGATTTTGAATCATGAGAGATTCCCAAACTCCATCTCCTTTCCGGGAAATTATTATTCCTTTTACCCTTGCTAACCAAATTTTGTCAAAAGAGGGATGCATCAGTCATGAACCAGCCTGGCCAAAGATCTTTGCTTGACCATCCGACCAATCTTCTAGAGCACCGTGCAACTGCCCACGAGGTTCTCATTATTATTAGTAATAAAACTTGCGAGAACAGATACATGAAGTAAATGGTCAATAAAGGTTATCTGCAATGCAATGATGCTCCCATGATATAAAAACCTTAAAAGATGTTTTCACTTCCAACCGTGGACAATATATGGTTGGTCAGTCCTAAATTTCTTTCGGTTGAACGTTACACTACTAGCATCTTTGAATTTCGTCTCACTCAAAAGTTTATTGAATTACGTGTTCATCTGTAATTTCACATGGATGACCAAAGATTAGACGACCTTTTTTTTTTTAATAGATAATAGGAAACAATTTTTTTTACATCACAAATACGATTATATTCTTATATTTTAAATATTTTTTTTAAAAAATCTTACAGATATTACATTATGTAGAATGTTAGATGTTATTTTAATTTTTTTAAAAAATAATCTTCAATTCAAAAATTTTCCAACATGCCTTTATGTCGAACAGATACAACTCAGTCAAGCCTCAATAAAATTCACTAGTATTCTGCATTGTTCATCGTTCATCTAACAGCGTATGTGTTAACAGCCTTGTTCGGAAAATAATTTTTCTTTTAAAATTTTTTTATTTTTCTTAAATTCAATTTTCAATCACTGTTTATCTTACATCAAGTTAGAAAAATGTATTATTCTTGAACAGATTAGCCGAAAATCAGAACAAAGATCAATTTTCGACTATCATTGTCATATACTCGTATGTTAACCAATTAACCATCTGCTCAATTGAGCGACATCAAGCTCATGAGCTCAACTAGCTTTCAAAATATCCAAAATAAAAACTACTGGCTGCTGGCCCACTGAACATTTCAAAGTTGAAACCAGATTTACAATTTTAAATTGGGTTTTATACATAAATAATCCACCTGAAAATGAAAGTGGGATGTAGAAAATATTTTTAGGATAGTGACAGTCGTACTCAATAGTTTATTGTCTACCCATGAATTTTGCTGTATAGGAGACTGCAATAATAGACCAGCATTTGGCTATTTGCAGACAGCTGTATTCCCTTCTGCATTGCAGTTGGTCCTCTGTACATCAATTCATATTCCCTTTCGTATATTGCTTCTAAAGGCAACAAGCATCTTTTGGATGTTCACTAGGGGTGCTCTTTCTATATGCTTGTTTTTCTCAGTCATTTCTAAAAACAATTTTTTTTAAAAAAAGGTTAATTGATTTTTCTTTCATGAGTTTACAACACTTTTGACTTCAATATCAGGTGTTATAACTTTGGATTCAGAAGCCACAGTTCTTTTATTTTCTAGTTTAAATAGAAATCCTGCAAATTTAATGATTCAAGGTAGGTTGGCACCTATAATAAAGTGATTTTTTCTTTTAAAGTATATGTATTTGTATGATAGCTTTTCTTTTACTTTCAAGTAAAGTGAAAAAAAAAATGTGAAGATGGAAATGATGCAAAGGGAAAGTTTGGTGATCAGCCATACAATGGGATGCTAAAAAATATGACCATGCTTCTCAAAGTCGTAAAAAAGAAAAAATGCATAAACAACCATAACTTAAACCAAAAGAAACAGTGCAGGTAAACAGAGAATCTACCAACAGCTGCTGATTCTGCCAACTACTGCCCATGCCTGACTTGTCCAAACTGCAACAGTGACCAAGGATAAAAAATTGAAAGCCCCTTTTGTACTTTATTAAGGTCAGCTGCTTACATAAGCTACAGTAAAACAAATTTGAAAAACTGACCCCTGAAACTCCACCAAAAACCAGATCCCTAATCTCATTTGATAATCTTCATTTTCACATTGCATGAAGCCATGAACCATTGAAACAGTGACTCCTCAGAAAGAAGTTGCTTTCGTGGCCATCGTCACACGTCACGTTGCCATGAATTACGTATGTCAAGCCTCGGTCTTGCGGTAAGCCCAATGCTCTGCTCTCTTGCTTGTCTCGCCCCTGTCACCATTTCTTTGCCTGGTTTCCTTGGTTTCAAGAATTATTGTCCCTATGCTGGTCCTAGCCATAGATTTCGAGTTGCATTATTCTTTCTGTTCTTTCTTGAATTTCATGGTTTCACTTGAGATTCTGTGACTTGGGTTTTGGCCATTTGTCCCATTTTTTTTTAATATTTTGGTTTTAAGTTTTGGTCTTTCTATGATTGGTCTCTCTACCTCTGAAATCCTTGATAGTTCACTCTGATCAGATCCACTGTTTTTCTTTTTAACTTCAATGCTCTAAACTTGTTCCTTTTGTAAGTATTTTGTGGGAAAATTACACAACATTCTTGAATGGTCAATGGAATTTTTCTTGAAAGACGTTAGAAAGGCCTTAAATCTTGAGAAATGAGCTTTTTCGTTAATTGTTTTTTTCAGGTGACCAAAATGAAAAAGAAGGAAACTTTGTGAAAGGTGACAACTTTAGGATAAATTTGTTTTGGAAGTTCCATTAGGAGAAGATGTTGTGTGCTTGTTCAGGGGAACAATTTAAGTTTGAAGAGCCTGCTCCGCAGTCTCCGGAGTCGTTGGCCACAAGAGATTTCTCAGCCAGTGGCCTTTCATCAAGGAATGGAACAGGGGGCTGGGAATCAAAATTAGAAGATGCTCAAGTTGATGAAGTTGAGTCTACCTTGAAGGAGGCACTTTCCTTAAATTATGAGGTGCGCCAGTAAGAGATACAATTCAATTTAATTTTGTAGATTGCTTTTTGGTTTTATTCCTAAATGTAAATCTGAAATTGCAGGAAGCTAGAGCTTTGTTGGGGAGGCTTGAGTACCAAAGAGGGAATTTTGATGCTGCCCTCCAAGTATTTCAGGGAATTGATATCAAAACCTTGTCACCGAGGATGTCTAAGGCCATTGCTGAAAGAACTCGGCCCCGAAAGCCACGCCAGAAAGGCGAAAGTTCACTCGTCGGAGTAATGTCACTGCACTCAGTGAGCCTACTTCTTGAAGCAGTTTTACTTAAAGCAAAATCCTTATTGGAACTTGGGAGAATTAAAGGTAAACAGTTGGTTAATGATGACGCTACAGTCATTTCTCTTGAAACTTGATAGGAGATCATTTCTACAGCATTAGAGTTGACATTGAATCGCATTGAATTTATCTTAGTCGAATCTTTCGGGTTGTATTTACAAGTTGTGGTTTTTTCACCCGACTTGGATTATCAAGCGTCACTATGTCATTCTGCTATCTGTATCACTTGATGAAATCTCACTCCGCAGGGCACTTGAGTTTAGTATCTGTTATTCTACTGGTTATTAATGTTTCTGGTCTGGGGATTCTGTATGTATCAGACGCTGCAAGAGAGTGCAAAGTTATTCTTGACGTGGTTGAATCAGCACTACCAAATGGAATGCCAGAGGGAATTGGTGAAGATTGCAAGTTGCAGGAGATGTTTCACAAGGCACTGGAGTTGCTCCCAAAATTGTGGATGCAGGTAGGATGTCTGGATGAGGCTATTACTGGATACCGAAGGGCTCTTTCCAAGCAGTGGAATTTGGACCCCCAAAGATTGGCAATTGTGCAAAAAGATTTAGCTGCCACACTTCTCTATGGAGGTTTTGAAGCAAGCCTTTCACCTTGTCCACAATTACAGGGTCAGACAGCACCAAAAAATAATACGGAGGAAGCTCTCCTTCTGTTGTTTATACTGATGAGAAAGGTTTTACACGGTGAAATAAGCTGGGATCCAGAGTTTATGGATCATTTAACTTTTGCACTAACAATTTGTGGGGAATATGAGTGTTTGGCTGACCACGTGGAGCAAGTTCTTCCTGGTACCTATAACCGAGCTGAGAGGTGGTATTTTCTTGCTCTCTGTTACAGTGCTGCAGGTCAGAATCAGACTGCAATTGAACTTCTAAAGAAGGTTTCTGGATGTTCAGAGGCTAAACACAAACCTCACTTGTCTTCGCTTATGCTGGGAGCAAAATTGTGTAGTAAAGATCCAAAAGAAGCTCGTGAAGGAATAACTTTCGCCTGTAAAGTGATTGATGCAGCTATCAATCAAAATGAGCATTTATTGGGACAGGCACGTAAATTTCTTGGTATCTGCTATGGTAACGCAGCAAGAATTTGCAGTTCAGACACTGAAAGACTATTTTTCCAAAGAGAATCACTGAACTCTCTGAATCATGCAGCTCACATTGACAAGGAGGACCCTGAGGTCATGTTAAATCTTGGTTTGGAGAATGCCTTCCAAAGAAATTTGGTTTCAGCTTTTGATAATGCAATTTCGTATTCAAACATGTTGAGCGGGAGCTGCGCAAAAGGTTGGAAATTATTGGCTCTAATTGTATCTGCCCAGCAGAGACTTCAAGATGCTGAGTCCATAGTTGACCTTGCTCTAGATGAGACTGAAAGGATTGAACAGCTAGAACTTCTACGGTTGAAAGCCATTCTTCAAATAGCTCAAGAACAGCCCAAGCAAGCCATAGAGACCTACAGGATTTTGCTAGCTTTGGTTCAATCACAAACCGAACTTCAAGCTCCAAACAGCAGCGAAGAGGTAGGTTCACGTGCCTTTTTGTTCTTAGAGAAAAATAGAATTAAATGAAATAAGGTTAACAAATTGTTGAAATTTCTCTTCGAGACTCCCTATGTACAAATATTAGAGCCTGAAATCTAGCACGTCCTTAGTTCTTGTTGTATGATACTACTACCAGATAAAGCTGCTGTTAAGTTGAAGGATATGGAAATATAAAGTCGGAAGTCTAAAAATCCCTGTGTTGTTCAGCAAGAACTAATGCATAATAACATTATCTTGCTCTAGAGGTAAATTGTGGAAGATAAACTTCTTTTTCAAAGTTTCTTTTTGTGGAATTTGCAGGTAGTATCAATTAGAAAATTGGAAGGAGAAGCTTGGCTAGATTTGGCTAGAATCTACTCAGACCTCGAGACATGGCCTGATGCAGACATATGCATCGACAAAACAAAAGCAACTAAAATTTTCAACTCTCGGGTTTGGCATACAAAAGGTCTGAAAGACAATTTCCATATTAAGTGATAGAAACTTCAGTAAATTCTGGTTTTAAAGTGACCAGGGAGACATTTTTGGCATATATCTGCAGGTACATCATTTGAAGCTCAAGAACAATACAAGGAAGCTCTTGTTGCATTCTCAGTTTCACTCTCCATAGAGCCAGATTATGTACCAAGCATTGTCTCAAGTGCTGGAGTGCTGATAAAATTGGGTAGACAGAATCTTCCCATTGCAAGAAGCTTGTTGATGACTGCTCTCCGACTAGAGCCGACAAACCACTATGCGTGGTTCCTTCTTGGAGTGCTATCCAAGTCTGAAGGCTTGAAACAAGCAGCCGCAGATTACTTCCAAGCCGCACATGAACTAAAGCTTTCTGCTCCTGTTCAAGACTTTGCTTAACGACGCATTGAGCACCAAGGTTCCAGGGATAAAGGAACTTCTATTGGGACCTTAATTGTTGGTTTTGGCTTTTATATACTGACAGTGTAGACAATTAGTTACATTAGCTGGTGTAAATTCTGTCTTTTAACCACCGATACCATTTTTGGATGTTATTACTAAATTCTACACTGTCAGTATATAAACAATTTATACAGTATTTGCTCTAGAGCGAACATGAAAGATCAGCTCACATTACCAGAATCAGTGTACAAAGATTTCAACTATCAACTAGCATTTTGAATAGTCAGAAAAAGTGAACAAATAGATCCTTTGCGAATTGAATGGGAAAGTCTGATACATAGCCTCCATGTTACAGTCATTATTTAGAATCATGGTATTGCGTACTCTAAGAATCTTAGGTGACCTTACTGATTTTCCAGGCACTTGGATGCCCAAGCTTCTTTCTCTTCACAAATATTCCAGAGGCACATTAGCCAACCGTTGTGTTGTCAACGAGAACCACCAGGTTGCCATCATTGGTACAAGGCAGGCAATGACATACAAAGTTTATGTACCATATAACTAGGAAAAGAAATCAGCCCACGAAATTAAATTCAGCATCAGCTAAAAAGTGATAAATCTACAAAGAAGGCAAAGCGCAGGGTAATCAACCACAAAGTCAATAAAAAGTGATTCCGTGGTACAAGTTAAGCATAGTTCCTGCTTCCTGACAAATGTAGAATAAAAGAAACATGAAGTTCAACAACTCAGTTCTAACATAAGCTACAGCTACTGTACAGACTACACACGAACTTCACATTCAAATGCGAGAGATTTTTATTTTTTTATTCATAGGAGTATGTTTAAATAAGGTAATTTTCACAACTTCTCTTTGATTCCAGTCTATCCACAGCCTATTGAGAGGAAACCGTAAGCAAAGAGACTAGTCCATGTCCTGCCAGGAGCTTGTATTAACATCCCTTTCTCCTCTTACTGTTTTATTGCCATGAAAACTGCAAATAAATAAAAAAAAAAGGTCATTATTGCAACTGTCAGTAGAGCACTCCTCCTTCACTAGCACCACTTGCATGTTTGCATTCACTAGTTCTGACTAATATCTGATCCTTTCAGGGAAAATTATCAATAAATCATAAACTACATCTACAGATTTAAAAACTATGAAGTAATATAGCTGTGGGATGGAAACTGCATCACATGCATTTCAGAAACCAATAATTATCTTTAGTAACATAATTGCATAGTTGCAGAATCTAAAAAGATTACAAGTTTTTAGTTGCAATCATTTATTTTGATACAGGATGCTGCATCATCATTCACTAGCATCATCAACACGAAGCCCAAACACATTTTTAATAATGTAAAGCTTAGTAGGAATCTAATGAGTTGTAATGGACTGATAAAATTTGAAAGAGATATTTTATTGCTTCTGATGTCCTTGATACCTCCTCTATACACGACAGTTTTTCTATTTTTTATTTTTAAGGAACACATAAGTGCATTTAAATGCTGCAAAAGATGTAGTAAAATTGGCAGAAAAGTACAGAAGGATCCCTATGAATACTCAGATAAAACTCCAGTAGAAAAATGTTAAGAAAGTGCGATAGGTCAACCAATCTCCAAAAATGTCCCCAATTTCTAATCATGTTTATCTAAAGAAGATTGATGAATATGTAATAGCATTCTTCCTAAAACATAAAGATCTAACAGTCAGCCAGGTTACTTTCTTCTATTCCTTTGTGCATGTTTTACTTGAGTAGGCACCATTAACACAAGTGACATCAATAAGCAAAGTATAGAACTTTTATATGCTGTATCCTCACAACAATGTAGCTCATTCCCCACCACTTAGCTGCACTTCGAAAAGAAGATCAAGTGCATTATCCTAAAACAAATACATCATGTATACTGTGATACCTGCTCTACAATGGGCCTCACTCAAACAACAAAACTCAATAAACTGGTGAAGAAAAGTCATTAGTAAATTGTAAACCACCTACAGCTATGCATCATCTATAAGAAACAACTCTAGACAAAACCCCCAAATTTTTTTTTAAAAAAGTACACATTTCACAGCATCACTCAAGTATCATACTAAATATAAGCTTTGCGCTATACTTTAACAATATGTTCAAATAAATGATAAAATGTCTGTGATTTGATAAAGGAAGCTCGTAGTTACTCACAATACATCAACAATAGCAGTAAACTGCAAATACATCAACTTGAAGGGAAATAAGAACAAAATTATCAACTGAATCAGTTTACAAATCTTAATCAGTTGATCCATACTCACTGTGTTGGGTGGAAGACAAACTGACAAAGCAAAACCTTATCCCATCTGCCACTGCATCCACAAAAATGTATTAGCAGCCGGTTTAAGTCTGATATGCCATTTACGTGTTACTAAATAAACTTATCCAGACAAAACAAGTATAAGCAGCCAGTCCAAGTCCAATATACCATTTACAAATTACCAAATTAACTTATCCAGATCAAAGTAGTACGCCTGAATAGTATAAGCTAAAGAACTATTTTCACAAGGGGGAAATAATGGAAAATGACCCACAATGGAAAGAGAAAAAGACAAGCATCGTAAACAGATACATGTTATAACATGAGGCCAGAAGCCAAACAAATCATGATATAATCGGAAGTAATTGCCTTGAAAAAACCAAAAAAAAAAGTACCTTTAAAACGGGCTCGCCCTTATTTGTGTTAGCAGATTGCTTAGCAATGGCTGCCTGTTGAGCACGCGCAGCTCTTCCAGCAGCAGATTGCTCAAATTGCTCTTGCCTGCACAGGTCAGTGCATGTTAATCAAAACCAGTCTACTGAAAGAATCCAGACCTCTTGTGAAGGTGTGGCAGTTTAATTTCAGAGTAGACAATTAGAATAAAATGTCTGCAGCCTATTTATATCAGCAGAAAAGGACAACGGTCAAGCAAAGCTAACTTACTAATTGGATTGCAATCACATATACAAAAGATCAGGCGGCATATCCATTTTCATGAATACCAATTGAAAAGCTATACAACATTGTTTCTGTCAAGACACAAACTTCTCATTTTTCAACGACCCTTTATCCTCTTAACGTTAGAAAAGTAAAGTTTTTTTCCTTTTACATAAAGGTACTTCCTTTTCCTGATTTCAAATTAAAAAAAAAAAAGGAAGACTTTTTACGTAATAGTCTTCCATTTCCTGATTTCCCTTCATATTTGAGCACGAATGAGAAATCTGTTGAAAACATCAGAACATGCGACAAAATCCTAAAGCAATTCAAATCTATTCTTCTAAATTATCACGACTTTGAGTCAATTCACTCTATTCAAGGCCCTTCAAAGTAACTTAAACCACAAAACATTACAACCAAAAGAAAACCCAGATAATAAACTAACATCAGCAATGAAATTAGCATTGATTAAAAATCAACAGGAGCGAAGAGTAGTATTGGCTTGCCTTTTCAGGGCGGCTTCGGCAGCTTTAGCTTTGGCTTCTTGATCCTTTTCGTTCCGTCGTTGTTTGCTTGCTCCTCCATCGAAGCAGGCAAAGCAACCCATGGCCATGATTGTGTTTCTCTATTTCAGTCAATTTGCTTTAGACTTCACCTTTTCTAGATTAGATGTTGAGTTTATCTTTAATCTTTTCTCTCTGTTGACGAAAACTTCGTATTAATGTTTTGACGCGTCTGAAGAGCAGAAGAAGACAAACCCACGTGGCTTTCCATTTAGATGTAAACATCTTCTGTAACAAAGTGAAGACGCAATACTTTAGGAGCATACATATCACGCCTTCAGTTATGCTGTTGCTATAAATACAAGAGAGTGAAATAAGTAGTAAAAATTGCACAAATTAGTCTCTCACATTTGAGATTTGTATCTTTTTAGTCCATCACATATAAAATGTTACATTTTCATCCCTCACAAATGCAAAATAAGTATACATTTTCAGTCATTTAACTCAAGTTTTGCTCATATTCGTGCCTGAAAAAGTCACGTGTATCTCACTAGTTACAAGCATTGGAGGCAAAATCTTGGCCTCTCTATTGCCTCAAGTATGTCCATAAAATTCTTGACTCGTGAGGTGCATGAGATTTTTTTTTTTTAGATGAGTAAAATTAGAATGAGGGACTCAAAATGTGCATTCTATATTTGTGAGGAATAAAAATACATCATTTTATATACGAAGTACTAAGAAGATATAAATAAATAATGTGAGGGACAATATGTGCTATTTTCTACTAATAAGCTTGTAGGATCTTAATTAGATATTTGCAATCATATATGAGTAAATCTTATATACACTGACAGTGCATACATTATCACCGTTGGATCCATGATACATGTGCAAAATTTGAATTTTAAATTTTAATTTTGTATACTTGCCATTCATTTAACACTGACAGTGAATACACTGTCAGTGTAGGAAATATTAATTCACCGTATAAAGGGCTTGACAATTAGATAAATCCAAGAAATCAATGGCATTAATTAGGTACAATCGGGATTCTAATAGAATCATGACTCTAGTATCTAGTCTTCAATTTTTTTTATTTTAATAATTTTTAAATTGTATTTAAAGTTTACCTTAAAGACTATCATAAAGACCTTTAAAAACGTGGATAACAATGCCGTACCAGAGTCCCGCCTTCATCACCCGACCTTGACAAGACAGGAACTAGACAATTTGACGAAACCAAGCGACATCGTTTATTTGAGGCACAGCACAGATTTGCACCATATTTCTTCTTCCCGGTTCCCTCCAACTTCTTCAGCCAGCCACCAGACGCGTATCAAAGGTCAGCGGAGTGATGAGCAGCGGTCCGGCCTTAGATTCATTAGGTCCATTGGATTCTCTTCAACTCGAAAGCGGACTCTCTCTAGTCCCCCGAATCAAGCTCCTCTTAACCGTTTTCCGCTCCGACAAATCCGTTTCCCCAATCGACGACTGGAAAGTCAAGCGTTCAATAATCGACTACTTGAAAAATTCCCACTCAATCACTATCCCTGATGATAATGACGACCTCCAGATTCGAAAATTCAAGGACTTGAAGAAGCGGAAACGCGAGGACCCCGTCGCTCGCGGCAACTTAGTGATTCGGGAGCTAGGGTTTTTGTGGAAGACTTTAGGGGTCAAGAAGGAGGAGGAGAATGAGAGAAATGAGGAGTTGGAGAAGAAGTATGCTGAGTGGAGGAGAGGCTTGGTGGAGAAAATGGATGGAATGGAGTTGAATTTGGAAGGGACTAAGTTTAAATTGAGTGTGGCATTGCCGGCGTCTGATGATTTTGAGGCGATGAGGAAGGATTGGGAGGAAATGGTAGCTTTCGGTACTCGAGGTTAGTCAAGTTTCCCCCCACCCCACCCCCCCCCCCCCCGCGGGGCCCCAAAAAAAAAAAAATCTTTTTCCTTTTTTTTGTTGTTGTTGCTATGCATGCTTCTGGTTAATTGCAATTTGCAACAGATGGGTATATGGTGAAATGGGATGCTGTTTGATGAATAAAGGGAAAGAAAAAGTGATTATTTGAGAGTTAAAGAGAAGCAAAAGTATTTAGAGTTGAAATCATTTCTCTCAAGGAAACTAGGAAAAAGGGATTTCAGAAATAAATCTTGGTGGTATAGTGTGTCGAATTTGTTGCCGGATGCAAATTGGCTTAGTAAAACCGAGCTCGAGAGTGTTGGAGCTAATTAAGATTTAAAGTAGTTTTTAATTTGAGTTCAAGAGGTATATTGCCAAGGTTACCTGAGCTTAGAATTGCTTAATCGAACCTTGTTTTACTTAATCTGATTGGGTGTGGCAATTAACTTTGTTGGGTGGGTTTGGACTGAGTAATGCCTTGGTTTCTGTTGCTAAAAGAAATATTGCTCGTGTATTAGTTAATTATATAGGCAACGCCTTCTTTCTTTCTCCTCCAAGCTTGGTGCTTCATATCTTACATGATAATTTAGGTATTCAAGCTTTGAGAGAATTTCTTTTTTGGCGCAATATTTGGATCAGAGACAACCTCTGAGGGATGACTTTATTTTTCGTTCTCTTCTTGCTTTTTATTCTACTAAATTTTGGAGATTATTGTAGGATACAGTAGAAGTAGCAGGCAGCAGCCTGACACGATTATTTTAAGAGGTGTACCCTCTCGGTGGTTTGCTGAGCCACGGGTGTCATCTAAGCCCTCCATGCTGGTGACACATTCAATAATCTCTGCTTTTGGACAAATAAGGTGTGTACATAAAGAACTTGAGCAATTTGGGTAAAGCAATTAGTAATTGTCATCAGAAACAATGTTGGACTCCCACATATAAATGTCATGCGTACTATCTTTGAATACTTGATACTTCAGTCTTGCAGGTGTATGGCTGATTTAGGTGATGGGAATAGCTTATGCAGATTTCTGACTAATATTTCTGAAAGCATTTTTTGGTCAATATATTTGTGTAGTACATCATTAAATCATCAGATTGGGCTTTTAGCGGACTTCTTAATGTGTCAGAATCATGGTTTTCTTGCTTAATCTGTAAAGATTATCATGTTTGTGCTAGTAATTCGTTGTTGAGAATTATATATCAGTTATGCTGCAATTGCTTGAACTGGGAAACATGCTTGCAGTGTGTATGTCTTCACTTGGATTTATTAGACTGTATTAAAGACATTGATGAAATTTTGGGGCATGATGTTTGATTATTTGTTTGCCCGAAAATACACATAATACAGGGTGTGCAATATCTTGTTTGACACTTGTTTCTGTTCATCTCTCTACAAAATGCTTCAGAGTTCGTGGATGGTCTCCAGTGTTTGCTAGTTTCTGACAGTTTCTTAGAATAATAGAAGGATCAGTTATTGACTAAGGACTGAAAATTCCTTGTCTGTTGATTTCTGCTCTGAGCAAGTGGTGTTTAATGTTTATGATTGTGGACCTGTTGTCTGGCCATCACATTTTGCCTTGCTGCCTCTTAATAGAAATTCAGTTACTAAAATGTTTTCTCACTGCTAACTTTGCGTCATCATTATAGTTTTCTCCGTGAACTAGATTAGGTAGGCTTAGAGTATTTATTTTTCTTTAATCATCAAATTAGGTCTAAGAATGTGATAGTAACTCTTAATAATAATGAACCAAGACATGGTGTTCCTATTCCTGGGACAAGTGGTTAGTTCATGAATTTATTTGGTGCTATAACATGAATGCATTTCTCAAAATTTTATTGTTCAGATTTCATAACCTGATAGCATAATTCTGTTCTGTGGGTAGGAATCTTGATGTTGCTGAGGACAATGGTTATGGTGGGGATGCAGATGAAGATGGAGTAGAAATAGTTCCAGGTCTGCAGTGTAAGATTGTTGTGAGGTTCGAAAAGTACAAGGACTTTTACAGTGCTTTGAAATTCTTATGTGGACGTTCATTCCAGAAGGTAGTTATATGGTTTCTCTTCTGATCGTTGATGCTTTACATCTCCACTTCTAAACCTTCTCCCAAAAGATTAAAGAGAATAGGAATCGGAGAATAGGGGAAGAAGTAAAAAATTTCTACTTGGGACTTTGAGTATCAAATGATACTCCAGTATTATAGATCTTGATAAAATGCTCAAGTGCAGTTATTACTTTATGTTGATCTTCATTGGATGTTTTTGAAGAGTAACCATTTTATGAAGGTGATTAAATGTATGCAAGCTGAATACTTTTGAAACAGAAATCTGATAATGTTATACGTTCTGTTTTTGTGCTATTCCTTTTGTTGTGATTAGTCATAAAACCATCATATTAACTGACAAACTTCTTGATAATGGTCAATAGCTTGGGTAAGTAATTTTCTGAAAGATAACGGTGACTACGTTTGGAAGATTCGTGTGCTACAGTAAGCTTATTCTGTCTCACATTTGCTTGAGTAATGTATGCAACTTCTCCTGGTGCATGCAGCAAGGATCACGTTTGAGGGCTGATTATGAGGTTACATGGGATAAGGATGGATTCTTCCGGAACTCGAGAACACAAACAGAAGAAAGAAGCAGATGGGAGCCTGCTAGAGGGACTGGGTTGGGAAATTATAGAGGTGAAGCTCCTCGCCGTTCCTATCATGGGACTCTGTTTAGCCCGGATGAAGCACGTCCAAAACGGTTCAGGGTTAGTGTTGCAAACCTTATTAGCAGCAAAATAGAATAACTAAAATGGAGTTTGTACGTAGAAGCAACTATATTTTATCATGATGTTTCTCTGGATTGGAATCTCTTGCTGTTATCAGTCCCCACCCCTCTTCGCTTCCATTACTAATCAAATTGAAGGATCAAGTACATTAGCAAGTTCTGACTCGCATCTGTTTTTCCACTGCAGGAATGAAGGGATTGGTGAAAGTCTTGGGACAAACGCCTTGACGTTCTCATGGTTGTTTTGAAGGCTTTTTTAGTGGGTAAAGGTCACATATCATACAATTCATCTGGCTTCCGTTGGGACAAGGGTTTCACTTGCCGTTTCTGCTCCGCTAAATTGTCTGGTCCAATTCGTATCTACCATTTGGTGTAACAGTAAAGGAAGATTATTACAATTGCTTGACCAAATATTTATATATTTTAAAAGGAAGACTTTGGCAATTGCTGTGTGTATTCATGGAAGTGTGAAAAGGAAAAAAAATGCCCTTCTTCCTTTCGACTTCATTATTGCACATTGACCGTGTGAAATACGGGCATAGATGTCAAAGATGAGCCTGTGATGTCTGCGACAAACCACCCTAAAAAAATCAATCAATTGGCATGAAATATTTGTCGAATTACGACTGATGCACTTTTGGGTTGAACTTTCATCAGCAATCCTTGCCTGTACATGGCTCCTTCGAAATCATTCAAATCTGTTTCTCTTTTCCAGAAAATTTCTAACAAAAGGCAGAAATTGCTCCTTGAATGATAGAAGCTTCTTTAACTTAGGCGCTTGTTAATTTGTAGTTTAAGACAATTATATAGATATTTTCTCTTAGCAATCGTGGAATGTTGTGTGCGCATTCAAATGACCTTGAATTTACACGATTGATGTTGGATTCAGAGCTCCAAAACAGCACATGGGCTGCTTCTACATTAATCTAGAAGTAGTGATGTCAAAATGGGGTCTAATATCTAGTGATGTAACTCCTCGGCGTATAAATGCCGACTCTGAAAATGAGACAATTGAAATTTAAGCGTAATCGTCACTCATTTGCTTGGTCAAAAGAAACCAACTTATATATAGTTATCCTAAAAGAAGCTCAGAATAAATGGACAGAAGACCTATAATTTAGGTTGAAGAAAAATAGAAATAGACGGAAGATCTAGATAACGATGACATTTATCCATGTAGGTCTCGGAAATAGAAAATGTTTCTTTTGTGGGGATTAGTTAAGTCAGAAAAGCAGAAGAAGCATTTTTATTTCCCACAATTCCTCCTAGAAATGACAACACAATTTCAAATCAAATGATTTATGCAATCAATCTGTGAATTGCGGCAATATGTGCTTTAGTATTTGCCTTCAATGACTCAAAAGTTCTCTAGACTGAGAACTGTTCAATTTGCTTTCTAGGTTATCAATACTGGTTTAGTAGAGTAATATCAATACTGGTTTTGCGAAGATATCAAAGCCTATTTCGATGGAGTACGCTGCATGAAAAGTGAATCTATGTACTCCATCTATTGACCGAGTACTGCTTCGCACCGCCAAGAACTTGTCAAGAAAGTAAAAAAAATTATATATATATATATTTTTTGTCGACGGAGTGGGTGTCCGGGTCAAGTCCGTAAAGGCGGCCCGACTAATCCCACTCCGGCCCGGCCCAGCGTCCCAACCAGACCTAGCACGTTAGATGCACGGAGAAGCCGATGTTGCTGCGGAGGTTCGACCCCAGGACCTAACGGTCCCGAAGAAGAGGCGCCAACCACCAGTCCATTCACGTGGGGGCAAGTAAAAAAAAAAAAAAAATTATATGTTGAACATAACATCCGTTCCCATGATTGAATTTTCTAGTAACCTCAGAAATATGTTAAATGTGGTGGTTAGTGCTAATTCATACTTTAATGAATTCAAAGAAAAAGGGGTTTAGTGACAATTTTGTAATCATGAAATCAGTGATGACATATCTATCTTTGAACATGGAATACAAATGGTTTGCTTTCCATTCATGTCCAGTGAATAATTGACACTCAGGAAATCGTCAAAGATGATTGCTTTCCAATCCAAACATAAACATACTACATGGTACAACAACAAAATAATTTACAAAAGAAAAAAAAAAAAAAGGTTACCGTAGCGAGAGGAATTCACAAAGGAAAAAAATATTTCGATCAAGATGCAAATTCATGACCAGCTCTTCCTGTGACCATGCAGCGTGGGTGTCTTTTCCGCTGGTCCACTTAGCACACTATCTGGAGAAGAAGGAGCTGAAGAAGATGATGGTGATCCATCATTTGCCATGTTCTTTTCGCTTAAATATCTTCTTACGTGACGATTCTTCTTCTTTGGAATGTCAGAACTTGAGCTCTTCTCCTGCATCACGGGTGCTAAGTGCTCATTCTTCTTCTTGTGTCTCTCGGAACTTGAGCTCTTGCCCTTCATCAGAGGTACTAAGTACCACCCAAGAGTTGTGCATAGTATGGCAAACGATTTTCCATAAATAAGTAGGAACAACAGAATCAGGACTACTGTCACGGGCAAGAAGCCTAACGTGTGCCTCCAATTTTCAAAAACTAATCTCCAGTTCCAGCTCTTGGCTTTCGGTCTTTGGATCGGCTCTTCTTTTGGTTGTCGAACTTCAGGACCAACAGCTCTTGAGGCCTCGATGCTATGCTTCTCTCCTGCCTCCGAGCTCGTCATCATTTGCTTATCTTTGGCATTTTTGATACCTGTGTTTTCTTGCCTCTTTACCTTTACTATTATCGGCTTCCATTCGTCGGATTTTGAATTGTTGGAATTCGAATCGGTGAAGTAGACGAATGAGATGTCATTTGAGCCTTTTTGTGTGTAAATCTTCTTCTTCTTGTCTTCAAGTTCAGCTAGAAGTGCATGGAACTTGTCAAGACCTTGATTTGCATAAGGGTTTTTGCTATCTCTTCTTTTACCACGATGATCATGAATAGCACTTTTTGATCTGCTGGGACTTCCGCGTGGGCTTAAAAATTCATCGAAATCATCTCGTTCTTGATTCTTGAAGCTGCCACAACTGAAGGGACTGCACATCTGGAGAGAGAGAGAGAGAGAGAGGGAAATGATACTTTTGGGATTTGGTCTGTAGGATTGTTTGTAGCTAGGATTGACTTTGATTTTGATGGGATTTAAAAAGATCAAGACAGAAAGTGTCCAGCACTCATCATGGCCTCTCTAGAAGATTAGATTTAGGACTGAGCGAAATGTCAAATGAATTGAATTGAAGTTCTGAGAAATGCTTGCAATGGAAGTCTATATACGCATTTTGGTGCTGTTTGACTTCTAGAAAAAAAGGGTTTAAATACTAAAAAACATCAGACTTAACGAATTTCCAAGAATGACAAAAAAAGAAAGAAACCATTTTTTAAGTTTTAACACCCCATTCAATGTATTCCTTGTTGACCAGTCATTCGGTAAATAATCAATGAGAACACAGACTTGAAATTTATTCTACGCTGCTACGTACTTTCCTTCACAGGCTTGAATCTTGTACTTAGCACAGTAGCATTCTTGGAGAAGAGGGTTTTGAAATGGTCCAGTCTCTAATCATGTATGAGATCATCACATTATCTAATTAACCAAACGTTGATTGTGGTTAAATATTTCAGCCGTCGATAGATGTTCAAATTTATCTTATAACCAAGCAATGATGCACCACAATGTTGGTAATAGATTACAGTAATTGTGCCACCCTCCCAGACAGTCTATTTTATATTCTTGGTTAGTGAGTGAATTGTTTATAAATTTGATATTTGAAATGCAGAAAAACAAATATTGGCTTAGATTTATCAGCCATGACGCTCCCTCCTTCGCTGATCCAATTAGGAAACGCAAGAAATTAAGGAGGGTTGAAAGAAGTGGCCTATGACGGCTGGCGGCTTATTGTCTTAGTGATTTTGGCCGTTCTTTTTTTTTTAAAAAAAAAAAATATTTACTTCCAATCCCTTTTCCATTTCTTTTCCATCCTCAACTACAAGGCTTAGTATTCGAACTCTGAACGTGACAAATTTTAGTTCTGCTTAAAATATACTATAGTGTTGTGCTATTTTCTTTTCTTTTCTTTTCTTTTTTTTTCCCTTTTCCGTTCTTCATGTGAAAAAGGATTAGAAGATGCATATTGTTGACAGCCGCTCACTAAGCCAGTAAGCCGTCCGTGGGAAGAAAAAGTCCCCTCCTGTTTAGGCTTTAGCACATAGCATTATTATTAGCGGAAGTCACACTTTTGAAGCTTGAATTTTAGCATTTGTTCATTAATTAATGCACCATGCCTTGCACAACCCAAGGATTGCCTCTACTGAATTTCAAACTTCAGTAGCATGTTCTTTGAACTTCAATCAGTGTTCTTTCAATTGGACAAACTTAATAATTGCTCCTACAACCTGATTAGCTTATATTAAACAGTTGTCGAGAATTGTTATAATTTGCGTCCATTGCCGATTGCAGCTTTTCTCTCCGGAGCTGAGCTTAATAGAGTGCTAATCTATCATAATTAAGAAGACAAATGATCGAAATCAATATCTGGATGTTAAGTGTCGCTTGTCTAAACAAAAAGAACAAAAAGTAAGCACAATAATTGATGAGTAAATCTTATATCCATTGACAGTTTATGCATTATTATCATTGGATTCATGGTATATGTGCAAAAATTAAATTTCAAATTTAAATTTTATATAGTTGTCATTCATCTAATGCCGATAATATGTATACTGTCAGTGTAGAAAAGATTAATACGTAATTGAAAGATATATGATAAAATTACTTCCACAACTCAAGTAAATTCACTGGTTTATCCAGGTTACCAGACAAATAAGGCGTTGGATATTGACACTACTAAAGAAATTTTCCCTGCTCCACTTTCGATCCATCCTATAAAAGCTTCAATAAAAGATTTTGATGCAAAATTTTTTGGGTTAATCACAATTAATCCCCTTAAAGT
The DNA here is from genome assembly GCF_003713205.1 of Coffea eugenioides. NCBI lineage: Eukaryota > Viridiplantae > Streptophyta > Magnoliopsida > Gentianales > Rubiaceae > Coffea > Coffea eugenioides. The sequence goes on from NC_040044.1 coordinate 5,026,935, forward strand.
ATATGTCATTTTTCACTTTACCCCCTAACCATTTTTTTGTCTCACTTTATCCCCCGTTGGACAAAATTATCCCTCTATTATTCCAAACTCTTATTTTTCTCTTTTATTTTTTTTCTTTCCCCTTTTGTGCTCTTTTATTTTCTTTGTCTCTTTCTTCTTTCTTTAATTCTTCCTCTTTTTCACAAAAATCTTCATCTTAATGATTGAAATTAAAAAAGAGGAATCGTAGAGATCTATCTTCTCCTTAAATGATTAAAAAAATATTCAAATCACTTTCCTAAAATACAAATATTTAGCCTTTCAATTTTTTTCAGTTTTTCCTCTTTCCTTTCTAGTTTCTCATTTTATTCTCAAGAAAATATCATAAGATGAAATTGTGACCTGATTAATAATCATCAATTGAAATTTGTGACACGTGGCATCATACAAAAAATCAAAATTAGTTTTTGATACCTTTTAAATCTTCACCCAAAAATGCAATTACAAACTCAAAACAAAAATTTTCGTTGAGATGGAGTTTTCTATTGGAAATGATGAAAGAGAGAAGAAAGAGACAAAGAAATAAAAGAGAGGAAAAAAGGTAAATGAAAAGTCAAAATAATGAAAGGGTAATTTTGTCCTATAGGGGGTTAAGCGAGCACAATTAAAAGTTAGGGGGTAAAGTAAAAAATGTGGCATACCTTAAGGGGATTAATTGTAATTAACCCAAAATTTTTAAGCAAAACCGTCCAGAGAGAGTGACGAATTGGGGCCACACTGCCCACACTGGACTTGACTGTAAAGGCTGTATAGTTCTTCGTCACCCCCGCTTCAAAAAGGAAGCACCAAAAATTATCTACTCGTTAAATTAATTTCTAATTTGCCAAACGACAAATTGTTTTGTTTCTAAAATAACATCATCTTTAGAAAATATCTTCCAACTAGTGTTCGTGCAGATATTATACACATTTTGATTTGTTTTTAAGCAGGAGATCTCGAACTTATGATGTCCTATTTACAATTACTCCTATTTTACCACCTCACCTTTCTTTCCGTGTATTTTGATCTATTTAGTGCTGCTTAAGGCCTGGATTTTTCACTTAGGAAAATGTCACAGGTGATTAATTTTACTTCTTCTCACCCTTTGATTTATGATGTGCGCATTTTTCCTTTTTTTTTTCACCCTCTTGATCTTTCAATTTCCAGTATTCTCATAAAAACTTTTTAACTACAATCACATAATTGAGGCAATAGATATAGTATAATTTCTATAATTCATTGGAGTGAACAAATATAAGAAAATTCATCTGCCTAGTAACAATATGTAGAATCTTCATGAAAGAATTCTTATAAAATTTTCTGAAGAGTTAGCAAAAGCAACTTCTTTTGAAACATATGAAAAAGAGCTTTGGCTTCAAGTTGGATTGCATTTTCTAGGATTTTTTGTAGATGTAGCGATTTGATGTATGCGAGGAAAAAAAGTAATAGGGAAATGTGATTACGGAAAACGATGCAATTTTTGGGCGAAAAATGGCTGTCCAAACGGGGCCTGATTTCGGTCATATTATAGCTGCAAGCTTTAAGAAAGCCAAAACATCCTAACCTTCGAAAGAAAATGAAAAATCAAGTGCATGATCTTAAAATTTCCGGATCTTTTACTTTGAAACTAAACCGAAAACCATAAAAGAAATTCATAGATGGATATGGCTGAGAATTGAGAATCAGTTAGGCTTTTTTATTGCAATTCATCAACTAATAAGCAATATTGTAGGGTTTACATGTTTTGCCTCTAAAATTATTGTCTATCATATTGAATAATGAATTGATTTTTCGTACATTGACAGTGTATATATTGTCATCGTTGGATGAATGATAACCACATAAAATTTAAATTCAAAATTCAACTTTTATATATATTTTATAGATTTAACGGTGATAGTGCGTATACCGTCAGTGTATATAAGATTCACTCTTGAATAATTATCGAAAACTTGGAAATATATAAAAGAAGAGACTGAAAATAAGAAAATGCAGGAGCCACAAACTAATATTTAAGATAGAAAAAAGTTATCACTAATGCTCTAGTGCAAATGTTACTATGAGAACAATTTTTGAAAGAGCATTACTTTGGCAATTATTTTTTTCAACTAATGTTATTTGATAATAAACTCCAAATCTATATCTATATGTATTACAGAGTGGGTTTTTGAGAGAGAGTCTCTCAATGTCATCCAAACTTCTCATTCTTTTTTCTAGATTTTTGTATTTATTTTAATACATAAAAAGTAGTGGGTTATAACCAACCCTATCACTAGTCAAATTTAAAATTTAAAACTTTCCCAGTATCTATTTCATAAACCGTATATAGTTTGTTATTTATACTTTAAATCCTTTTTACTCCTTAATTAAAGACAAATGTTCATTCGTATGCTATTTTAATACAATTTTACATTTTTATAATTAAGAAATATTTATCACTAAACTAATCCTATAACCACCCCTACAAATGAGCTTTGCAAATTACAATCACATTTCAAAAAAATCACAAATGTGCAACTAAATGTAAAGTTGAGGGGGTAAAGTGCAACTAAATGTAAAGTTAAGCGGTTTACTATATTTAACCCTAAAAAAAATTGCAAGAACTGAACAATTTTTTTTCCCTTTAGGATGGTCGGACATCCATGTGCAGCGACCAAAAATTTTTTCCTTTCTTAATGAACGTAAGATGGCCAATTTATTTATTTTTTAAAAATGAATAGGGTTGTTCTAGATCCAAAAAAAAAAAACCCAGGTTCCTCCATTGTTATGATTTTTTTCACCATTATTCTAAGAAATTTGCTAAATTGAGTTCTTTAGGGCAAAGAATGAGATGTGTGACCAGTCCCTTTTTTTTTAATTTGCGTGACCAGCCTTTCTTTAAAAGTTTAAATTTTTAAAAAAAAAAGTATAAAAATTAGGGGAGATAATATAAGGAGTTTATAGTAAATTTACCACACTTCTGGTGTGGTTTTGCGCCTGTCCAATATCATGAAAGAATAGAATAAGCCATTATCAATTATTACACGCTAAGTAGAATTCGAAAGCATACAACATGATCAAGAAACAGCAGAACCAATTAGGACTAGATGCCACTGCCACGTTGCCGTAACTTGCAATGCCAATTAGGACTATTTAGCGCTTTTTTTTGCAAGAAATTAGGACACTGTAAAGTTTATTTAGGCAAACTTTACCTCATCGGTGATTTGAGTATACTATCAAATTATTGAGTATACTACAAATCCTATAATCATACTCACATTTTCCCCACATTTCCCCCACATTTTTCACTCCAACTAAGAGTTCTCCAATTTAAGAAATGTTTATCTCTTGACTAATTCTATAACCGCTCTTAAAAATCCTATAATCATACCCACGTTTTCCCTATATTTCCCCCACTTTCCCACTCCAATTAAAAATCTTCCAAAACATAGCGTCCTCATTCAATTTTCTTGCGTGCTCACTCCAATTAAGAGAACTTTCTTGCGTTTTTTCCAAGAACTTATTATCTCCTTCAACTTTTTTATGGTATCCATCTTAGCACTTAAGCTAATTTCACCATGAAACATGCCCACCTACAAGCATTTCAATGATAGTTAAATTTCAAATTCGCAAGATTGCAAAGGAGGAAACATTTATTTATAAAATGAAACGTACAACGCAATGATTCCACATAGCAGTTTGAAAAGTTTCAGTAACTTTACGTTGACGAATGAGAAATTTCACATCAAATTCGAAGGACAAAATCCCAACTACACCGATTAAAACGTCGTTCACATCAAATTAGAAATTCCGGTCTTTAAACATTTGCATTTTTATTATTTTTTAAATATTATTCCCAATAATGTAATATTTTCGATTGATTATTCCTGTTATTGTCTTTCGTCTTTAAATAGAAGTGAAATGTTAGGTAACAGGTCATCGTTTTAGACTCATTTTCTCATGATTCAATAACAATTTATTACGCAACAGTAAGTATAAAAATTTATTTTATGGTCAGAGCAATAGATGTACGTTACTGTTTTTATGTTATCTTTTTCCTTATGACACAAGTGTTGGTATTTGACTTTTAATGGAACCAAGTTCCCTCCAGATACAAAAATTATGGAATTTAATATGAGAAATTTCTTACGATAGAAAATTTACATCTTCAAATTGTTTGCGACTTAGTTTGGATTCTTGGAGTTTGATAACTATGTATAGTATTTGATATTGTCATGATGACAGTTTCCGTACCTTTAGACCAAAAGAGTTAATGCTTTTTATCACAAAAAGATTGTCATCATCTGATTCTTTGTCACTTTGGTCTGCATTGTATTGACATAGTCAACATTGTTGTTAGTTAATTAATTTTATGTACTTTTAATTTCAACAGGTACAATGTTAACACACAAATTAGAGATTCCAATGGTAACATGCATCTTAATCTACAAGACAGACATGCACGATTCGTATTTGGTTGTAATGCTTCTTATCTTAGAGAATTACAAAGGAAGATAGAATTTCTTGATATATATTTATTTTTATAATGCTACTTATAAACTATGTAAAAAAATACACTAATTTTGAATTTCGTATGTACTTAATTCTCAAAAAAATGGTGATAGGTTGTTCAATCAATGAATCAATTCATGCAAAGATCGTGCATTTTCATTTGTAATACGCACTTCACAAAATTCAACAGAATTAATTAAATCACCAATTTTGGCTTTCGTACTAAAAGTTGATTTATGTGAAGAGTGTTCGCACCATCATGTAAGATTATCAAATCAAATGCATAATATTTGTAAGTATTTCATTTTAACAACATTCATTTTGATTCATATATCCTTCATTTTCTAATATAAATTTCTATTATTTCTTCAGAATTTATCTTTCGAAAAAAGGCAGTTCTTGAATGATATACATATTCTATCATATTTCAAACTATTGTTAGACAGATATTACATTTTAATTGTGTTGGTACAATTTTTTAACCTTTTTTTATTTACCATTTTATTTTTATTTTTTTCAATAATGTCATCACCGTGCGTAACACGGGTATTCACACTAGTTGTTTAAAGTATTGGTCAAACAATGCATTAATTTGAATTTTTGAACTAACTACATGTAAATGTGCTACTCCCACGCCAAAAATTATGAAAATACCGTTAATTAAACGACACATTCCCGTTGAACCAATCGCGGACGCCGGGTGCCACTTGTTCGCGTTAATCGGGTTTATATTTTTTACGTCCGGAAAAAAACAAAATTACCTGAGAACTAATATTCGTCATTGGTTATCGTATAGCAGTACTATTGAATTTGTCCTTGTTATTAAAAAAAATTGCCCTTTTGATGTATTTTTGCTAACGCGGGGAGAGTTTCCACCTATCCTAAAATCTACATACGCAAAATCTTGGGCGGTAGCCCTAATTTCGTAGGCTTGCAATATACATTATGACCTAGAAAAACAGCTACCCAAATTACTTAGGATTGTATCATGAAATTCGGGATGATATCTTTCCAAAATTTTTGGAATTTGATAATATCAAGGTTTTAATTATCTTAGTTTCCATTAATGAATTTTGTTGCTATTGCAGATGCCTTCGAGTAAATTTGTAGCCGACAACCGAGAATTATTTAAAAAAAAAAAAAATGAAAGACGGACCCTTTTAAGGTTTTAGCTCTTTTATGTTTCACAAAACCATAAACAAAAGTCGTCATTCAGAAAAGAAGATTTTAAGAAATGTAAGAGGGCTATTATTTAGAGATTCATTTTCATTCTCACCTGATTTTATCGCCTTGGCTGTCTCGCCAGCTTATTCACATTGTTGGCCTTCTGTTGCCAGCGAAGAAGTCATTAAAAGGTTTTTGTTCTGTTTTTTGAACTTCCTTGAACAGTTAATAAGTAATCAATTTTGGTACAAACGTGTTCGAGGTGATCACGTTGGATATGTATGCACTAAATGCAGTTGATGAATTCACAGAAATTCATGCTACTGGATGATTTATTTCAAGAGAATAATACTTTGCCTGGCAAAAAAAAAAAAAATTCTAGTATTTGAAAATTGTGCTTTTGATTTGCAAAATGCATCAATGTAGGTGGCAAATATAGGTGGCAAACAAATCCATTTAACTAAATTTATCCATTATTTTCTCTTAGTTTGTTAATTTGCTCATTTTTCCAGTATTATCAATTTATGATAAGCCTTAGCCTCTTTTCCTACTTATTTAAAATGAAATTTTAAATTTACACATGACAAATATGTTAGGGGTTCAAAATTTTTGGATTAAGTTTTTATGTTAACTTTTATAGTACTTAGTTCAAATTTTTATATTTTTATTATTCAATTATTAGATAGTATGTAATTTTACGACATAAAATACAGATGGAAAAAAAGTTGATAATTAGGCTTATTCAGTATTATAAGTAAATATTTAAAACTAATGATGGGTGCAAAGGGTGGTATAAATTAATAACTTAGTTTGCAAAATTAAATTTAAATGAATTTATAAAAATTAAAATAAATGGGTTATAAATAAGTAATTTAGTTACTCAATTTATTTTTTGATTTATCCATTTATTCTCATCTAATTAAATGGATATAAATGAATTACTCATTTATACTCATTTATACCCATTTTAACCAATCCAACATCGCCCAAATCGCCCATTTTGACACTTCTAATCACCGATTTTGACATCTCTAGTCGCAAGCTTATGACTTTTAGCCACATTAAGAGAGAAAGATTAATAACAAATCTTGATTATCTAGCAAAGGCTTTTCGGTGCTTAAATAAACTTTTTTGCTGACATTCTTGATCTCCTCGAAAACAACTCCCAAGCCCAAAAATACATACATAGACAAAAAGGAAAAGGGAATCAAAATCAAATAAGAAAAAAAAAGACCAAAATATTCTCTGGGAAATTGAAGAAAGAGAAGTGTAAAAAGAATGGAAAAGGAGAAAGAATTCGAAAAACAAGCATCTTAGTACACTTCACATGATATATTTATATACTTGTATAGCATCCCAAAGAAGACCTTCCATCTCAAAGGTCGACAAAGCTGATTTTGTATGGCAATATTTGCATTTTTATACATGCTATGTTATCTGATACTACCTCACAGCACTACATATGTTTAGATTAGTTTGATGATCAGCTTCAAACATTTAGATTGTTTACAGAATGCAACTCAAACATTTGAACCAGATTCAGAGTGAAACCTCCACACAAACACGTAGTCCTTGGACTCACAAGCCAACCTTGTAGCTTCACAGAAAGCATTCGCCACTTTTTTCTTGCCATCTTTCCCCCACTCAATCCTCACCCAAGAAGTGAAACCATTTAACGTCTTTGGTAAGCCAGAATTCACAAAATCAAGCACCACCTCCCCACCAATCCTCCTGCATGCACCTCCTCCGCCACCGCCAGATGGCGTGAAATCAAGCCAAGGACACTCCGGTTGCCCCACCATTTCATTATAGGCCGCATTTGTCAGCCGGACTCTATTCTTCGAGTCCGAAACGATCGCAGGCAAAACCTCAGATTCCACTTCTTTCTCCACTTCTTCCGCCCTCTTAACAATTTGTTTACCTGCATTTGGAGCCAAAGGATCTTCAGAGATGCGTCCCACACTAATGCTGGAGGCGACAGGCCTGATGGCCTGAGGTGCAATAACAGCAAATTTGGTGGTGGAGGCACCAGACGCACCCAACTGGGGCATGAAATCCACCTCTTCAGGGGAATCAGCCGCCTTGTTCAAATCTATCACCCCTTGATTATCACCACCAACAACCCTGGCTGGGAGAGAAAGTGGTGCGGTGCATGGCAAAAGCGGGAGCGAGACAGCGTTGGATGGGGTGGTCACAGGAGTGTCCAACCCGCATTTGAGGGGGACAAGGTTTGGAATCAGGGGAAGCTGGGGAAGCCCACATGGGTTATGGATAAAACCTTGTAAAGCTAAGGTTTTGGCAGGGGAAGGTGATGCCTGATAAGAAGGAGAAAGGACCTGAAGACAAGTCCTCGTTCTTTTCATGAAAGGTGGTGCAAAGGCAGTTCTACCTCTCTTTCTTGTCCTTGTAGGCCTCGCCTGCAAATGAGCCCAAACATTCATCAGGTAAGGAGACCTCCTGATGCCCTCAGGGAAGGAAGAATTGATATCTGCCCCATTATTGGGGCAGTTGGCTGCTGAGGATTCAGGCTTTGGAGCAATAGGCCTATACCTGGCCATTATCTCAGCAGTTTTTCCTGTGTTATAAGGGTTCAGGGTTTGCATCATCTTGACAAAAATTTTGATGTTGAATCTGACTTTGACCCAAAATTTCAAGATGAGAAGAGAAGGGAGGAGAGAAGGGGAAGAGGAGGATGATCTGGTGCTGTGCTGCTGCTCTCGGTGAAAGCAGTGAAGTGGGTCTGGGTGGAAACTTGGACGTGAGTGGAGGAGAGAGGAGCTTGATTTAAGAGTGAAGGTAACCAATGAGAATTGGGCAACATAAAGTATTAGGAGACACTTGGAAGTGTACGGTGGGTACGTGTTTGAGAATACTTAGAGATAGGGACATGTGGGATTTCGAGGAGGTTTAAACTTACATGCATGCTTACACTTAAGAGGCTGCATCGGTTACACACTCAAAAACTCCAAGAGAGAAGATGGAGAGGGGAAGGGTGACTGTAGGCATATCGTTCATGTACCATGATAACTATTTTTTTTCTTCTTCTTGTCCTTTTGTGGTGGATCGATGGTAAATTTTGTTCTACACATTCAAACCTTGCAAGAAGCCATATACGAACTTAGCTAACAAAATCATCGACCAATTAATACAGGTTGTGGATGGGATAGGACATTGATGTTTAGTCCACTTATCCACTAATGGCTCGTTTGTTTCACAAAAGAAATTATGTTGGATTAGCATTCCTGCCAGAGTGGCTTTCATCGCTTGTTTGGCAATAATACGAGGGAGGGAATGTTTGGATATTCCAAAGACTCGACCTAACGTTTCGATTACTGAGAAACGAAACATTATTCGTTAATCAAAGCTGGTGTATATATAGATTATCATCAAGTGAAGAGTCTGTTTCTCTCTATTTTCAAGGAAAAAAAAAAGGACTTGAATTGTTATTCAATGCTAATGAAAGGTAATTTTTCTAAATTCTTTTAGAAGCTCCTTAATTAGATATTGGATACAAACAATTTAGAAGTCAAGAAAGAGAGAGAAATTTATACTTTTGCCCACTAGTTTGTTCAGAATTCTCAAGGTTACAAATAAGTACCGTAAGCCTTAATATGTCAGTATCAGAATCTTGTAGGGGGATGAATATTCCAATGTATATTTTGAGAAGATGAATGAACATCCACATTTATCATTTTATTAATTTCATAATAACTTGCACCAAAAAAGAAAAATCAACTAAATGTGGATAACAGAAACTCTGTAACCCAATTCTTCACAATCTCATAAACCAAACAAGCCTTAAAATCTTGGATGAGCTAATCTCATGTTCCAAATTTTCTTGTGTTTTTTCACTGCCCTGCTTTTTGGGTCTTGAAGATGGCTACCGGCGTCTATCTGTCACAAGTTCACCAGTTTGTTTACACAACAATAAATATTTGTTTTGACACACATAACTGATGTGATGAGATAAAAAGAGGCCGAGAAAAAGAGTTGAGGAGGCTGTTACTAATTGTCCAGCGGTGGCCTTTTGTCTCATCGCACCGAAGGAAAAGCTCCTTTGTTACCGTAACGCGTGTGCTGTTGGATGCCGTGCATGGTTTACACCTATCGGCCATCAGTGACTTGTTTTGAGCAGGCCTTCCAAGTTTACAATTTTATCCTTCTCAAATATCTGGCGTTAATATGTTACGGCCTGGATCTTATTTACACGCTAATTTTTGGATCTAATGTTTGATTTTCTCTAGTCCTAATGCAATTTACACTTGAAAGGGGTAATTCTATAATTTTAACACAAATTGGATTGTAAATAGGATTTTGACCTGTAGCGTTCACCTTTTATTATCCCCAAAAATGAATTTTTGAAGGTAAATTATAGGGGTAAAATACTAATAACCCCCCGTAGTTTCATTTATTGCCACACAACCCTCATAATGTTTCAACATATCCACTTCACCTTTCTATGGTTTCATGTAAACTGGAAATTTAATGGAATGGTCTATGTAACGTTATTAGTTGAAATACCAATAGTGCTCTTACTTAAATGATAAATCAAATCTTGACTTAGCACCTTCTACAAAATCATAAGGGGATTACATAGATAATTGTAAAAATCACAGGAGGTAAAATGGATATTTATGCAAATTATAGGGGAATTAAGTGGTTATTATGATTTAATCAGATGCACCTTTAGAGTGTGCGTGGTCTAATTGCTCGTAGCTGATTATGTATTCCGTCCATTTTTCACTTACATTATAACGGGATTATGTGGCTATTTTTAAATCTTAGGGGAGTCAGTTTGGTATTATGCAAAACCATAGAAAGGTTATACGTAATTTGTACAAAATTATATGGATTAATTTTGTGAGCATTGAACAATGTATCATTAGCACCCTAATACGTATATAAGAAAACGAAATTTAAATTTAAATAATATACATTCAAAAGTACTAATTTATACGCTGTTAATGTATACAAGGTTAATCCAAATCATGCTGCCACAGACAGCGCACATAGTTTGTTTCTACAGCAACTTTTGTTTAATTTTTACGAGATTATCAGTTTTTAAGTCTGAATTGTATGTGGACTTAGAAATTGACATTTTATGCAAACCTCGTTGTAGAAACAAAATTTGGACTGTGGGATGAAGCCATTGACGCAGCCATTTCTGTAACTCTTGTAATGGCTTTACCTTGGAAAGGATGATGGAAAATGGGCAGGGCTAATGGTAATGGGGTTGGGATTCTACTGCATGCATTCGATTGGAGGAAGATGATTGAACATCGCAAACAAGAGCTACGCGTGGAACGTGACTAAGAGCGCTGATCAAAAGGCCAATCTGAAGTGAGCCTCGCTTTAATAACCAATGCCAGTTTAGCATTTTAAGAATATTACAGGCAATTTTCTCTTACAATCAAGAAATAGATTCAACGTACCCAGTTAGAACGGATTGGTAAAATTAAATGTGCTATTGACAGTGCTAGAGAAATCAGAAATGTTAACAAGGTCATTGCAGTATTGTAGTAGATCAAACTGAATTACCTTTCTTAACATACATATAAATGCAATTCTTGAATAGTACAATTCGGTTAGTGCCTCGGAGGATGTAAAACAAAGAGAGAATATTGCAGGTTCAACTTCGCATTCTTCTTGTAATACCCCTAACTAATGTTCTTTTTATTTGTCAATAAGCGCTTCGCACTTGATCTACCTATCTGGATACATTAAAAAGTCATCCTAAAATTCTGTTATTTTATTACCATTTTTTAGAGATGGAATTCAATCTGTCTTGACGTTGCTTTCTACCATAAGTTGCCTGCTAAAAAAAGGTGGTTTCTACCCCCCAAAAAAAAAAAAAAAAATTTGGTGAAGCTACTTGATGAGTCGAGAACTAATTCTAGAGGGTGTATTAAACAGTCCAAGAAGGGTATTACAGGGATGAGTTGGTTGATCAATATATCATTACGAAGGATGTACAATCAGAAAATGTCCACTGGACCTTATACCTGACGAGTTAGCTGTTGCAGGCATTGCAAAGGGACCAATCTTAAACACCAACAAATGCAGAAAGTGGAAAGGATCAGCATTAAACACCAACAAATGCAGAAAGTGAATTTACTCAAGTTTTATTGCAGTTCCAGCTCCGTATTGGAAGTTCCAAAAACACCCTCCTTTGATTGCTATTTTTAAGAGTTTTGTTAAAAATGTATTGTAATGATTTGATGTATGTAAAATAAAAATGTGATTGAAAAATATGTTCACAACGAATATTGCGATTTTTCTGCGAAAACTCGCAATTCAAAGGCTTTTATTAGAGGCACGCTTGATTTTCAATGGTGGCTCTACTGTAGAGAAACTTCATTGAAACCCAAAAGTTGGCCCAAACTGGAAGTCTTGAAAACCTTTTTGACAATAAAAAAAAGGGTCTTGAAAACCCAATAGTTAAATTGAACCCAAAAGTCTTAAGAACCCAAAATTTAGTTGTGAGTTCTCTCAAGCCCAACTCTTGAGTCGCATAGTCGTCGCTGGAATTCGAGTCAACTCGGGTTGGGACTTGGGAGAGACTGGTGGACCTTACTTGCAATTGTTTATTTCCAAAGGAAAACCGTCTTTTTGCTTTTTCAGTTTTTAACTTTTTATTGATTGTCATCTTTATTGCTTTTTTCGCTTTTCCTCTTTTTCCTCTCAGCTCAGAGCAATATCCCAGCTGAGGTACGTAGTAGTTCAACCGTATTACTAGGGCTCTTCTGCAACAAATCATGTTTGTTTTTCGACTCAGTTCAAAGGATATTCAATTAAATATACTGGATTCGTCGCCGGCAGCCATGGAGTTCTTTGTGTTGTTTGTGCGATTTTTGGATGATTGAGAATTCCCAGATGGAGGTCGTCGGTGCCGCCACCACTGAAGAAGAAGAGGAGATCAGGAGGAAAAAGTACCCATCATTGCCTTCTAACTACGTCTCCCTGACCCAGCTCCAAGAGCGATGGCTTCAGCAGCAGCAGCAGCAAAAGCAAGAACAGGAAAAGAAAGAGCATCAACAAGGGAAAACAACAACAACATCATCATCCCAGAATCAACAACGACCGGAAAAGCTGAAGGAAGAGTTTGATGGACAGAGGAGCAAAAATGGAGAGCGAAGAATTGAGGGTAAAAGGGAGATTTATGTGCCTCGGAGGCGCGTATTAGGGGATGGAAATCGTCCGGGAGGAATTGGGGCCGAGGATAGGGAGTCGAAACGGGGAGCTTTTTTGAGGGTTGAAAGAGCTGATAGCAGAGTAATGGAGAACAGAATTAAGGGGAAGCAAAAGACGTACTACAACCGGGGTAAGTCCAAGATGAGGATGATGGCTGGGGCCCCAACTGGAAGAGAACACGAAAATATGAGAAATTCCGGCGGAGAAAATGGTCGATGGAAAGATGAGGGGTCTAATTGGGGAGAATTGCAGAGAAATGATACCACCGGGGATGATAGAAGGGCCGACGAAAACTTGGGTGTGCGCCCCCTAGAGGCAGTGGATGAGGAAAACAGGGGAAAACAAGTGAATGTCGTCAGTATAGGTGGCGAGAAATGCATTGATCACGAGGCGTTTGGGGGAGGAGTTTGCAGGAGAAATGGTGATGATGATTGCGGAATGGGAGGAAGTTTAAGTCGGTGTATGGTGGAAATGCCGCCGGAAAATGATGAGCATAAGGAGGAAGTTCCTGTACATTTGTTAACTGCTGATGATCAAGCTCCAGGAATCGCCCAAGCAGCAAATGTGAGTATGGTGGAGGTGCTGCCAGAAAATGTGGTACAGGAGGGTGTTTTAGTTGGTAATGGGAGCAAACACAGTCAAGGGAGGTTTAGAGGTCATTATCGGGGAAATTTCCATAATAATAGGAAAGAAGGAGTTTCTGAGGAGGGTAGTAAGGTACAATTGGGACAGGGAAAAGATAAGGAGGTAGAGGAGAAAGCTTTGTGTGGTAAAAGCGAATGGAATGGTGACCAGATTCAGAGGGGGAGGACTAGAAGAGGGATTCAAGAAGGATGTGCATATAAGGAGAGGGTTTCAAATAATTTGAGGCCAAATATTAGAAGAGACTTTAAGGCTTTGTCACTAAATGACAACAGAGAGGGAAACTTGACAGCAACCAAGTGGCTACGTGGTGGGCGGTCGGGGAGATGTAGAGAGTCAAGAGATGGTGGTCTTGTTTGGATGCCAAAAGGGGGAACCTCTGGAAAGCTATGCAGCTCAAATGGGACAACTCAGGTGATTTCCTGTTTGGGTTTTTCATGCTGGATTACTTGTGTTTTTCATCTTTTAAGTTTCGATTGCATGGCCTTGATGAGGATAGAGATTTGGGAGAAATTTAATTGAAATAATGGGCCACTAATCGTGCTAGAGATATTAGAAATTTTAACTTTAACAAGGTCTTTGCGGTATCTTATTGATGTGGTAGTAGTTCAAGCTGAATTTCATTCCTTTACACATGCATATAGTCTATAGATGCTATTGTTGGTTCATGTTACGAGTCAGTGAGTGCCTCAGGAGAAAGTAAAACAGAGGAGAACGTTGTCCTACATTCTTGTTTCAATATCCTATCTAATTTTCCGTTTTGACCATAAGCCTGTTCTTGCTTGATCTATTTATCTGGTTACCTTACAAAGTTCATCTGGAAGTTCTGTTAGATTGTTACCGTGGTTGGAATTCACCATGGCTTGCCTTGTCTTTTTAGCATAAGTTATCTTGTTCCGAGTGATCCTGCAGTCATAAGTAATGTTTGCCTTTATTTTGGTGATCCGATAACTGCTTCAAATGCCATAGATACCCCACGAAATGTCAGCTTAGCACAGAGCTGGTGTATCCAGTTTAGCCTGACTTGTCTTATGTCTACCTCATTGCATCCCGGAAACAGGGCCTCTCACTTTGTTATCTTTCAATAAAGCGTAAGGTCTAGTGCTCATCTATGGGAGTTAATGGTCTTTTTGAACTGATATATATTTGGAATTCCATGCTAAAGAGTATTTTCTGTGGGGTCTGATTATACAAGGAATTTCCATGTTTTGCATCTCTGACTAACCACCTTCCTTGTAATCAGGTTCATCGATGAAGTCTGGAAGCAAAACCAATTAATACTCCAAGTTGAAAAACGGACTTTGGAGAGACCATTAAGAAGCTTTTATTGTAGTTACTCGACAACCAATTGACATATTGCATATTCTGGAGTGAAAAACATCGTGCGAAATTGATTCAGAAGACGTTATCTATTTTTAGCATCGCATGTTGATGCTTTGTATTTAGGCATCTTGTATAATATTGATTCAGGTTTGGACAGTAGATTGGCAATGTGAGGTGTCAAGTTTTCTCCTAATTTCATATGGCTAAGGGTTGATTCCAAGAGGTATTTAGACCATTGATTTCTTTTTATTCCTTTTGAAATACCACCGAATTAGCTTCAACACAAGCACAGTCGTATTATCCTTAGCAGAAGATGTGGATATAAACACAAGCGCAATTGTATTATCAAGGAACACTTGCCAAGATTATAAAGAGTGAGACAGGATGTGAGACAAGGTATGAGACAGAAGATCTATTGCGAATTAAAACGGCAAGTTTAGTATTCACTTATGTTGGGCCTATTGAGGTGGCAGTACTTGTCTAGGAGAAAATGGTACTTGAAAACAAAATGGCTAATTGGTGTTGCACTCGTACAATGCTATAATTAGTGTGTACTTCTAATCATTTATTAATGTTAATATCTACACCACTAATCCATAACAACTCAAATTATGAGCATCCAATTGTTAGCCCCTCCATTCCCATACAAAATTACATATTCTTGACTTTGGATGCTAATTAACTTTCTATGTTAATCTGCTCATCTAGTCTTTCATTCTCATGAATGCTAATTGCAAATAATCATCACCTACAAAATGATTTCTGTCATGGTTTCATCGCAAGTCACAGTTGCTGCTCATAATTCACTTGAAAACAAAATGGCTCGTGTTTGTCCAAGATATTCATTCGTCTTTTGCAATGAAAATGTCAGAGGTCATAAATATTGTGAGTTGTTGTTTAAGCGGAAAAAATTGCAATTTAAACTCAGCAGGACTTCGGCAAGAGGATATTTCAACTTTGGAGAATTTTCCATTGAAAAAAGAAAGCTTTTTCTTGAAGTTTGTTGTTTCATATGTATGGCAGAGAAGGACTTATCAATAAAGCATTTCCATTGCTATTGAGTTAGCCGTGAAAATTTTTGCAGGGTCCTTGTTCCACTGGACCAACGAACCCGATAAAGGAAAACTGATATTGACCACAAATTAAAGGAATTATGCAGACTGCTAATCTTATTAACTAAGATTGAAGATGTGTCACATTCTCAATCCAAATAATTAGTACTAGGTTTTTCCCCGTTGACTGAGTCTACAAGATTTGAGATAAGATATCGTTGAGAATCCCATCGTTTGCTTCAGCGACATACTAACCGTCAACAACACTATCTGATTTATACCAGATTGATTATCAATATTTTATCTAAATCCAGATATGATAATATTTTTCAGAATTTAGGTACACAATCATGCATGCAAAGGATATCCAGTTATCACACCTATTGATCAGCACAACACTTGACCGATTAGCCTAGGAAATTCCTCCAAGAATCCTAATTACGTAATCTAATACAACCTAATATTTTGAATTGGTTTTGTTAACCACAAGTTTCATGATTTAATTATTATATTCATCGTGATATTATTATAGATACTGGTAAAAATAGTGATATTATTCTAGACACTGGTAAAAAATACGTGAGATATCCTATACCAGAATTAGTTTAACCCTCCCATCCATTTCTGGATATCCTAGACGAGAATTAGTTTAACCCTCCCATCCACTTGTATTTAAAGGAGCATCGTCTATGTCATCATAGATAGGTAGCCTGAGTTCATCTGATACAGTGAAAAAATGGAAAAGCTTTGCTTCATCATTCTTTCAATATTCACTCTATGCTCTGTTGCTCCTGTTGCTGCTACAGCTAGAATGTTATATGTCAATGATACGGGGATACCAGTAACCCAGGTATACAAGTATGCTTGTCATCCACAAAGATTTAAAGACCTTGGCTTGAATATCGAGCATTTCACCTACTGTGATAAATCACTTTCTTATGAAGTAAGGGCGAAAGACATCATAGATAGGTTGTCATTGGAGGAGAAAGTGGAGCAGCTTGGTAATAGAGCTTCTGGAGTCCCCCGAATTGGGCTACCGGCCTACGATTGGTGGTCCGAGGCATTGCATGGTGTCTCCGACGTTGGCACCAATACAACCTTCTTCAATGACAATATCCCTGGTGCAACGAGTTTCCCCACCCCGATTACCTTGGCTGCATCTTTCAACAAGTCGCTTTGGAAAGCTGTTGGCCAGGTGCATTTTGGTCTTGAATAAATCAATAGATAACTAATGAATAATTGTACTTCACTATAAAAGCACAGTAATTCATTTTGCAGATTTTCTTTCTTTCGAAAATTTCATAATACTTTTGATGTACTAAATTAAGTTGCATTACAGGCTGTCTCTACGGAAGCAAGAGCCATGAACAATTTTGGTCAGTCTGGGAAATCATTCTGGAGTCCAAATATCAATGTTGTGAGGGATCCTCGTTGGGGAAGAGCTTTGGAGACACCTGGGGAAGATCCTTTTGTGGTTGGGACATATGCCTCCAACTACGTGAGAGGATTGCAAGATGTTGAGGGCACTGAAAACACTACAGATTTGAATTCTAGACCCCTCAAAGTTGCATCGTGCTGTAAACACTACGCAGCATATGATGTTGACAATTGGTATGGAGTTGTACGTGAAACATTTGATGCAGAGGTAAATTGTAAACAACATAGAAATTTTGGACATCGATATGTACTCCATGTATATATACTTTATAGAACGTAACTAGTTGCTTATTGTTTGTTTGTTGATGTGTTATTTTGACTTGCAAGGTGAGAGAGCAGGATATGATTGAAACGTTTGTGAGGCCATTTGAAATGTGTGTTAAAGACGGCGATGTTTCTAGTGTTATGTGCTCTTACAATCGAATCAATGGCATTCCTGCTTGTGCAGATCACAGACTTCTACATGACACCATTAGAGGAGAGTGGGATCTTCATGGGTATTAATTCAACATCACAAACTTTGTGTTTCAGCCTTAACAAACATGATTTTGGTTTTTATGATATCTGCAATGACAATTATCAAGACTGACTACTGATTTTTCTCTTTATTTTTCAGGTATATTGTTTCCGATTGTGATTCTATCGATGTAATGGTCAACAGGCACCATTTTCTCAATGATGCGCCAGAGGACGCCATGGCTCAAGTTCTAAAAGCTGGTTGGTCTAGTGTTGCTTTACTTTTGTGCTCTTTTATTACCATTTACTCCATTATTCTACCTTCTTGTTTAATTATCCCATCTAATTATCCTTTCCTTTCATCGCATTTTAGTTAAGATATAAATAAGGCAGAAACTACTACTAACTGAAAAATGGATTGACATACATAACTTAGTTCTCATGATTAAAAATGTAAAGAATGTAGGATGAGATCTAGATTGACATAGACATGTTTCATTAACATCCACAAAAGATTTTGTTTATTTTATTGCTCTTTTCTTGATACTTTGTAAATATGCCTAAAAATTGTATTAACATTGTGTACAGCTCCAATTTTGAAACGTTGTAATAGTGTTGTGTGAAGAATTGTAAGTCCTATGTAAGATTGTTCTATTCACATTTTTCAGTGCCATCTAATATTCTTGTTTTAATAATTTCAAGTCCCATTTTATTTTTTTGGCTTTTTTTGTGAGTAATTAACATTTTTCTTTCTGTTTTTGTTGTCATTTCAGGTTTGGATTTGGATTGTGGAGAATATTATACCAAGTATGGTGCCAATGCAGTAAACCAAGGAAAAGTTAGGGAAGCAGACATAGACAAAGTCTTGAAAAACCTCTACATCGTCCTTTTCAGGCTTGGACACTTTGATGGCAGTCCACAGTTTGAAAAGCTGGGCAAGGATGACATTTGCTCTCAAAGCCACATTGATTTAGCCATTGAAGCTGCCAGCGAAGGAGTGGTTCTACTCAAGAATGATAACAATACTTTGCCATTGGATGCTCAGAAAGTTAAAAAAGTTGCCGTGGTTGGGCCACACGCCAACGCCACTAAAGTTATGATTGGCAATTATGCTGGTAATTGTTGAAATACAAACAAAATCAAGCATTGTTATTTTTTTATTTTCTTAATTTGCATAGAGATTGATTTTTTTTTCCCTACAAATGCTTTCTTAATTTGCATAATTTTGTTGATTTGTGTTTGTGTGTAGGTATACCATGCAAATATACCACCCCACTGGATGCATTCAGACAAGCTTATGGGAATGATAATGTGTACTATGCACCAGGCTGTCCAGATGTTGCTTGTAGAGATTATAGTTTGGTTTTCCCAGCAGTCCAAGCATCTAAAAAAGCGGATGCTGTCATCATTGTTGCTGGAATAGATACCTCAGTTGAGGCTGAGAGCCTTGATAGGGAAAATCTTCTACTACCTGGTTATCAATATGAATTAATAGATCAAATTTCAAGGCAATCCACCACTCCTATTATTCTGGTAATCCTATCTGCCGGTGGTGTTGACATTTCTATCTCCAAAAATAATTTAAGAGTTAGTGCCATCCTTTGGGCTGGATATCCTGGAGAAAAAGGTGGCCAGGGCATTGCAGATGTTATACTTGGGAAATACAATGCTGGTACGCCTGTTTTTTTTTTCCTTCTAAAATGCTAATACTTTTTTTTTGTTTATCATGATATGAAACATCATTAAGCCAAAAGTCGAATCTTATCTTACTAATACAATTTGCAATTTTTATTTGTAGCTGGAAGATTGCCCCTTACATGGTTTGAGAACGATTATGTCAACCAGATACCAATGACATCAATGCCATTGAGGCCAGTAAAGGAATTGAATTATCCGGGTAGAACCTACAAGTTTTACAGTGGCTCAACTGTGTATCCATTCGGGCATGGGCTGAGTTATACCACATTTAAGCATTCCGTGGTAACAACAACGAGATCATTGTCCATCAAGCTGAACAAGTTTCAATTTTGCCGTGACCTCAATTACACTGATGGTGCTAAAGCGCCTGCATGCCCCGGAGTTTTGATTGATGATATCAACTCTGACAATCTAAATATTGAGTTTGAGGTTAAGGTAGCAAATGTTGGGGAAAGGGATAGTAGTGAGTCCCTCTTGATCTATTGGGTTCCTCCGCAAGCCATTGTTGATGCTCCCATCAAACAGTTGGTTGCATTCGAGAAAGTTTTTGTACCTGCCGGAGAAAGCGTAAAGGCTAAATTCAACTTGAACGCCGGCAAGAATTTGGGACTGATAGATTACAAAGGTTATAATATTTTGGCTTCTGGAGAGCATACCATTGTGATTGGAGAGAACGATGCTTCATTCCCTCTTCACATCGAGATCGAAGAATATGTGTTCAACCAGGAGGATTAGGAGTTTAATTTTTTTTTTTTTTTTGTTAGCAGCTTATTAGAGATGTTTAGGTAGCCATTGCTGTATTGCAATTATCTTTTAGTTAGGCTACTACTTTGGAATTGATTGCTTAGGGTGGTATTAATTGGTATTCCTTTTTCCATTGATATAAATAACATAGATGCTGATTCGTATTTGAGTTTATAAACGTTTGATATTCCAATTAATGTTCTAAAATTTTTGAACTTGTGACACAAAAAATTACCACACAAACTCCTGTAGTTGTACAATAACATATACTTACAAGCTCCGAGTTTAACCATGCATGAATGAAATCTTTGGTAGTTTTTTTGCCTGGCATAAATTGAGTTCTCAAGTACGTGCTGCAGCCATCGGGTTTTCAAATAAGTGTTTTAGCCCTTATAATCCCTCTATCTTTACCACCCTTCAAACACTAGTTATGAATTGATATGAGTGCAATAGTAATGAATTGATATGCATGCAGAATTCTCAATTCTCATGATTGAATAGTATGAAGATCGAGTTTATTGGATAAGTATCAATAGTTTGTAATTAAAAGAATTTATACCGTTGGCCTTGTTCCCTCCTGAGATTAAAAGCATAACTCAGTATTTCTATGAGAGCCAACAGATTCTGCTCTTGATAAGGTGGCTGATGATTGAATTATCTTAGCAAAAGATGAACATTAGACACTAAAGTTATGCCACACCAAAAAAAATTTGTTGAGACACTAAAGTTAGCAAAAGATTGATTTATCATGAGACACTAAAGTTATGCCACACCAAAAAAAAATAAAAATAAAAAGATTGGTTTCAGTTCTACAATTTCTTGAGGAATTCAGAATTAGAGGCACCAAGTGTTCATTTAAATTACTTATTCAGCCATGTTTGAGAAATTGATTAAACAAGTATGAGTTACTACATATTTGTAACAAAGAAAGACGGAAATTCGCTAGACCTATCATTTAGTTGTCTTCAAAGTTTGTTTCACTGTCATGTTCAGGGTTCATGTTAACTATCTACTAATTTAGAGTAATCGTCGGGAATTAATTTAATTTTTTTCCATTGCTGGTTTATAATTAGCTAGTTATCAATAAAACCAGGGCATCTGATCTGTAGTTTGGGTTAAATAGTCTTCTCCCTAAATTGTGTATCTTTTATTGACTAATGCTTTGGTTGTAGCTAGGAAGACATTTAGTTACATTCTCGATCGTAGAAATGTGCCATTCCCTTGTCATAGGTTTATTTATAATAAATCAACTTAAACAATTATTCGAGTCCTCTCCTTGATTGATTAGTTCTCTTTTATATAGTCTTATAGACATGTGATTTGTTCATTTGAGATGGTATTATTAACGAACTTTAAGAAACTGATTGATCATGGGATATCTTGGGATTATATCCTAGAACATTTTGGGCATCCATCAAATGTGGCACCAGTTAATAATGCGAAAAAAAATGACATCTACAAAATCAAAATTCATGTCGGAGGATCAAACGAAAGAAGAGACAATTAAAACTACAAAAGAGACAATCCAGCCTTAACTAAACACTGAAATGCCAAGTGAGGTACTAGTGCTATCACTAACAGACGGTAAAATGCAGAGAAAGATAATGCAACGAAACTTCAGAGGTGCATGGCAATTAGCAACCATCTTCCTGGGCTCATTCCTTGCTGTATCAACGACGTTGTATCTTTCCGATATACATGAAAAAAAATAGCAATCCTCTATTCCTCGTGTTGCAATCAACAAAGAGGAGATAAACTGAAGTTAAAAAGAAATAAAGCTAGCACAAAACTAAGTTGTGCATGCACTTTTTGTCAGGAAAATCAGCCGCTAAGTGAATGTATCCAAATGGGGTGTCAAAAAAAAAAAAAAAATGAGGAGGAGAGAAGGATAAAAAAAAAAACCAGATTAGAAGTCTTTGTGACACCAAAAAGAAAAAAAAAGACGTAAATGGACTGAGAATTAAAATTACAGCATTAGAAATGACTATCAACTGAAATTATATTAATTTGGAAATTTTTTGTACACGAGTTAATATGCTAAATAACTCAACAGACATGAGTGGGAAATGGTAACGGCTCTTTGTCATATAATAACAGCCGGATTTGGATATCCCAACTTCAGGATTTTGTAGTTTACGTAAAAGTATCTATAGAAACCAGTGTCACACTAGTATTAGGCTAATCATTTGGGTGATAAATCTCCCAAGTAGATTAATAATGTGAAGAGTAATCTATAATGAGATAATTATTCTGCGGTTAGACAGATAGATATATTTAGATATGCATATAAATCTTATTATTCACAGTATCTAACGAGAACTAAGATATGCATATGGATCTAATATCCAGATTAAGCTAACGACATTTGCATAATATCCTCCAGCTCTATCTTGCATGTCTATATCAAGGGGCTATTTGCAGTGGCGTTCAATTATCACTTACAATGGCAAGACTTCACTCCATTCTCTTTTTGTCAGTTCTCTGCTATGTTGCGACTGCCAAGAAAATTCTTTTGTCCACACCGAGAATGGATGATTCTCAGTCTTCCCATGTAACCCAGACCTACACCTACGTTTGCCATCCATCAAGATTTAACGACCTTGGCTTAAATATGGAATATTTTGGCTACTGCAATAAATCACTTCCATTTGAGGTTAGAGCCAAAGATTTGGTAGATAGATTGAGTTTGACTGAGAAGGTGGGGCAACTTGGAGACCAGGCCAATGGGGTGCCAAGGGTTGGTCTACCAAAATACTATTGGTGGTCCGAGGCATTACATGGTGTATCAGACTTCGGTGATACGGCAACCTTTTTCAATGCTACCATCCCTGGTGCAACAAGTTTTCCCACACCTATTTCCATGGTTTCATCCTTCAACGTCACTCTTTGGAAAACAATTGGCCAGGTAA
Organism: Coffea eugenioides; assembly: GCF_003713205.1. Lineage (NCBI taxonomy): Eukaryota > Viridiplantae > Streptophyta > Magnoliopsida > Gentianales > Rubiaceae > Coffea > Coffea eugenioides. The sequence continues at coordinate 5,050,060 of NC_040044.1, forward strand.
ATTAAGAGGGCATAAAAATTTTTTTTTTTGCCCTTTTTCGATTTGGACCATTTTTCACTAGTAAGTAATGAGGTTAAAAATTGCATTTGAAGGTTGTTTCTACCGAAGCAAGAGCAATGAATAACTTAGGTCAAGCTGGACTAACATATTGGAGTCCAAATATGAATGTTGTGAGAGATCCTCGATGGGGAAGAGCCCTGGAGACACCCGGAGAAGATCCATTTGTAGTCGGAACATACGCTTCTACATACGTGAGAGGGTTGCAAGATGTTGAGGGGACTGAAAACACCACAGATTTGAACTCTAGACCCCTCAAGGTTGCAGCATGTTGTAAACATTATGCAGCATATGATGTTGATAACTGGTTTGGAATTAAGCGCGAAGGCATTGATGTATCAGTAAGTTTTATAACAACTTAAAATTCTTTAGCTAAAATCCATTAGATTTTTGGGCATCATGTTGCTTATTTTAATTTTGTGTTTTATCTCTTCCGAAGGTGAGGGAGCAAGACATGCTGGAAACATTTGTGAAGCCATTTGAGATGTGCATCAATGACGGTGATGTTTCTAGTGTTATGTGCTCTTATAATCGCATCAACGGCATCCCTGCATGTGCAGATCGGAGACTTCTCCTTGACACCATAAGAAAGGAGTGGAATCTTCACGGGTATTGACCATCATAAGACCTGGAAATTGAATTTTTGTGACCATGGGTTTATATTATCTTCAATTAGGACAATCATAATTTACTTCTTTTCCTTCAAAAAAAAAAATTTAGGTACATCGTTTCTGATTGTGATTCTATTGAGGTAATGTACAAGAATCACAAATGGCTCAATGATACTCCTGAGGCGGCTGTTGCTCAGGCTTTGAAAGCAGGTTGGTAGTTGTAGCCTAATTTATACTTTTGTTATTTTAGCTGTATTTCAACTGTTTGTTCATTTACTCTTTCAATTTTGAAAATAAGTAGGGGTTGATGTGTTATTTTGGAAACAAGTAGAAACCAGTAACCAACGTATCCTAAAGCAGCTTACAGCTGTCGACAAGGAAGCAAGGAAAAAATGATGCAGAAAAATAAATCAAGTGATGTGAAAAAAGTCATCATCAATTCAATATGGTAAAGAAGACAGTCCCGCAAGGTAAAATGTGAAGGTTAGCAGTTTAGAAGTTTGAACATTGAAATTCAGGTAAAGAAGATTAGTGGGCTATATTTATTAAATTCATCAAGGATGAAAACAGCAACTGTTTAAAAAAAAAAGCAACTGCTTTTTCAGTTTTTGCAAGAAATCTGTGTAGTTTGGCGAAGAAGAATTTATCTCCTGAAAAAGAAACCAAACAGGAATGACCCATTTCCTTGATAATAGTACACTTTTTGCAGCACACCGGTTCCGTTTATGATTATCAAAACTGAAAAAAGGGAACAAAAAAAAAGAGGAAAAAGAAAAAGATTAACGTTGCTATTGATTGTCTGGTTTTTCTTTTGTTAATAATAGATTTCAAAATATTGAACAACAGTTCCGATAAATTAACGTTCTATACTTGATTAGAATCTACCCGAACACAAATTATAGCAGCGGAAATATGTTTTCTCTCCTATGTACGATAACTTTCTAGGCTTTTTATTTCATGTTTCCAAAAAAAAGGAATCTTTAAATGAACCCTTTTTCCCTGTTGATTTTTGTTGCCTCTTATTGGGCATTTTATTTATTTATTTATTTATTTTTACTTAAGGTTTGGATTTGGACTGTGGAGCGTACTATACAAAATATGGAGGCAATGCAGTAGTGCAAGGGAAAGTTAGGGAAGCAGATGTTGATAAAGCTTTAAAGAACCTCTACGTTGTCCTTATGAGAGTTGGCTTCTTTGATGGTAGTCCACAATTTGAAAGCCTTGGCAAGGCTGACATTTGTTCCGAAGGCCACCGTAATTTAGCCATTGAGGCTGCTAGGCAAGGAATGGTTCTACTTAAAAATGACGATGCAGTTCTGCCATTGAATGGACAAGACATTAAAAGCATTGCATTGGTTGGGCCACATGCTAATGTTACTACAACTATGATCGGCAATTATCATGGTACGTATGAAAGAAGTTAAAATGAAAAAATTTATAAATTTTATTTAATTTAAGACTTTTAATTTTTTTTTATTAAAAAAAAAATTGCATGTCTGATATATCTGCATGAAATTCTTTATGTTTTGCAGGTATTCCATGTGGATATACCAGTCCACTGGATGCGTTTAAACAAAGTATTGGGAATGTGTTATATGCAATCGACTGCGCTGATGTTTCATGCAACAATGGCAGCTCATTTTCTCCAGCAATACAAGCAGCTAAAGACGCGGATGCTACTGTCATCGTTGCAGGACTGGATTTAACAGTTGAGGCAGAGCAACTGGACAGAGAAGATCTTCTCCTACCTGGTAATCAAACTCAATTTATAAATCAAGTTGCATCGGCATCCAAAGGTCCGGTCGTCCTCGTGATCATATCAGCGGGTGGTGTTGATATTTCCTTTGCCAAAGCGAATCCAAACATCAAAGCAATTCTTTGGACTGGTTATCCTGGAGAGCAAGGTGGCCATGGCATTGCAGATGTCATCTTTGGAAAATATAACCCCGGTATATATATACCAAGTCCATTACACTCACTACAACACTTGGTTGTTTTGGTAATTCAATACTGATTTGCATAATTTTTTTTAATGCAATTAAAATCTCTTTTAATAGGTGGAAGGCTGCCCCTAACATGGTATGAGAAGGATTATGTGGATTTGATACCGATGACATCATTACAATTGAGGCCCCTCGACAGTTTAAACTATCCTGGCAGAACTTACAAGTTTTTCAATGGCTCTACTGTGTATCCATTTGGATATGGATTAAGTTATACAACGTTTGGGCTCAGCTTGACAGCTCCAAACATAGCATTCGATATCCCCCTGAATAAGTTTCAGAAATGTCGTGATCTCAATTACACAGAGGGTGCTTCCAAGCCCTCGTGCCCTGGAGTTTTGATTGACGATCTTGGTCACCAGTGCGACAGTTTGACTGTTGGTTTCGATGTCGAGGTAGCAAATGTTGGGGAAAAGGACGGTAGTGAGGTTGTATTCGTTTACTGGTCTCCGCCAAGAAGCATTGTTGATGCTCCTATCAAACAAATCATCGCATTTAGCAAAGTTTTTGTTGCAGCTGGGGAGAGCACAAGTACTCACTTCGATTTCAATGTTTGCAAGAGCTTGGAGCTGGTCGACTACAAAGGTTATAAGCTTTTGGCATCTGGAGTACACAAAATCATTGTGGGTAATAACGATGGATCATTCCAAGTCCCTATCAACTTCCAAACATGATATTTTAAGAGTTGTTTTAGTTACAACTCTTAGCTTTGGTTGTTTTGTAGATTCTTTAAATAATTGTTTAGGCTTTGCATAGAGTTCTATTTAGGATTGTTCCTAGATTGGTATTTGCTTTGGTAGGATTTGTTTTCGTCTTGGATTTCTAATGTTTAACACTTTCTTGTTTCATCAATTTAGTGCCTGGATTCAGTCTATATATATGTTTACCCTTTGTGAGAAAAACTGTAACCACTAGTACGCTAAGGGTCACCGAAATATGGTAATTGGATACATACCAGATGTGCTGCTACAAAACAAGGGCTCCATGCCAAATTTTTTGTAAGTTTTGGTAGTAACAGGAATGGTAGAATTTTCTGAAAAATCCTGAATACCTTTTTTGACCTTTTTCTTTGTCTCAAATAAAATGCTGCTCTAAAATTTTTCTAAAGCAACTAAAAGGCATTTTGTTTCTTTCTTCATTTTTCCTTTTTTTTTTTTCCTTTTTGGGGTTTGGTTGAAAAAAGAAATGGTGTTGTGGGAGTTTACTAAACAAACCCTTTTAGTCTCCATGGATATTCATGCAAACTCTTCATGGACTGCTCTGTCCCTGTAATTTCCCTCCAGCTTGGATGCGTAGTGTTTTTTTTTTTTTTTGTTCTTATCTCATCCCCATTTTGAGCAGAAGAATGCTTAACCAAGAAGAATTCGTGCTAGACAGGCAAAATTTGAGTGCGGGGATCTCAATTACATACTTGAAAATTGTCCTTTCAGTTTTAGTCATACTTGTCTATTTGGTATTCATTTCGAACCGGTTTTTCATGTCTTCTTCTTCCTTTTTTTTTTTTTTTTTTGGATTAATAGCAGAGGCAGAAATGGTTTACGTAAGAACGATGTGCCACTTTGCAATTATAATTTCTGATGGATTTCAGTCAAGACTTTTTTTCAAGATGCTTTGTACTCTAGCGCTACTAAGTCATCGCAAGTTGCCCTATGATTCACACGGTGCTAATGACATTCTGCACAGATAAACAGCTGCATTGGGAAAAGGATTTTTCTAATTAATACTTAATGGGCACTCGTTAAGGCTGTTAAATTATATTTAATCTACCGTATAGACTAATAATTATTACATTTTCATGCACTTTTCTTAATTAACTTGATATTTTTCAAAAGTTTAACACCTAAATTATGTCTTAAGGAGCGTCCCAACATAAAATACTAGTAGTAAAATATCGTGTACTGGTGCAAAGTAAATGCATCTTTTCTCTACTTTTCATTGATGATGGGTGAGCAATTGGCTAATTGTAGAAGGATTTGTACCTTGCCTTTTTTTTTTTTAACCTTCCCTCCTTGACACTCTTATTACTCTCATTTGTCAAGTTCAGAATTCGAATTATGAAGAATTAGAAGAAGTTTAAACGTTCTTCTCTGGCTATTGGGCCAATCTCACTGGTTTACTTAAGTTGATTATTGCAAAGTGCCAAAACAAAACGTCAATTACAAAGTGAAAAGTAGATATTGTGTGTGGAACAGCTGTTTGAATCATTTTTTTTTTTTGGCTAATGTCGTCACTCTCTAACCATATGTGTGCCATACTTTTGATCATAAACATCGATTCTTATGTATATAAAAATAAAACCAAATTCTTATCTTCTCCGTCAAGATTTTGGTTTTGTCAAAAAGACTTGAGCTTAAAAGAGTCTTAAAGCCTCTACCCATCCGTGGGAAAGGCAAATTTTAATGTCAATCAAAATGCCTCACTAATTTCCAGGCATTTAGCCCTTAATTGGTTGAGAATGATGCTGATTCATGGCATGGAAGGTTCCTCAGCAGTCGAAAATTTACTACATCAAGTTACGAATCTGGATCGGTGAGACAAATTTGTTTGGTCATCATCATTGATTATTTTTTACAATCCATTTCATCTTATTACTTAATCCAACTCTCTCGCCCAAGTTCCTTGAATTTGCTTTATGGGAATTTATGTCGTAACTGCAAAGCAACGGCGTACTTTCGGTTTTTTTTAGGCTCCTTGCACCATTATTAGCTACTTTTTCTTGTCTTAGTTTTCTTTCTTCGGGAAAAGTCGGGTTCCATGGACAATTTCGCCATCAACTGAGCTGCTCGAAAAACTCAAACATGGACCACTCGTTATGAGGCCCATTTGGCAACAATGATCCGTTCGTAAGATGGGACACGTCAAAGTCAACCTCCCCAATATATATACACTGAGAGTGTCACCGTTAGATTCATAATATAATGTAAAAATTAAATTTTAAATTTAAATTTTATATAATTATCACACATTCAACGCTGATTGTGTATACACTGTTAATATTAAAAAATTAATCTTTTCTTCTTATTTTTTTCCCTTATTTTCTCTTTTTGATTGAAGGGACATGGTGGAGTACTTTATTTCAAGATAGAAAATTTGGCTTTATTTTTTTTTTTCTTGTTTTGTTTTTGCAAGATAGAAAATTTTGAAAAGACGGGAGGTTGATCTCATTTCGAGGCCGATCCATTGCATCGGCGCAATGAACGACTTATAGTAGTGGTGATTCTATAAATATCCATCTTCTTATTTTGTTTTCCCAAAATCTATATAACCTTCCCTTCTTGATTTTGGTATAATCAAAAGAAAAACTCCTACTTTTGACCTCCTTTTTCCTATTCATGTGTCGACTTAAATGCTAAATATTTGGTGGGGGACAGAAAACAATACCATGTATGGTATGGTATAGAAGCGAACCACTTTATGTTCTTCTTTTTTCATAGATACTTGAAAAGGAAAGTGCTCAACCGAAGAATCAAAAGGACAAACAAATGCAATTCCTCGTATTGGTAGAGCTAAACCATTTATATTACCTATTTCTAATCTTCCCAAAATCGTTGCACGTTCATGTTCATTTTTCACTTCAAATTTAAAGGCCTAAAAAAATTCATTTATTTTTCTCAAAAGTTTCCCACCATAGTAACATTTTCTTTGCATCCATACGCGTAAATGCAAGTAGTTATGAGCATCTATCATCACCAGCTTTCTAAAAGTAAGTTGATGGAAAAGCAAAATGCTTGATGACGTTCTATACTGTTTTTCCATTCGCAGCATATACCCATGACGAAAGGAATCCATTTTCTTTTTTAAACTTTAGGAATGCCAATCTGGAGGCTAGATTGCTATATTCCAATGCTTACGCAATTTTCCAATACCATTTTGTGGCTTCCCTTTTTATGTTACAACATTGGAAACAGATGCTCCAATCCCATTCACCTATTGTTGTTTTTGTAGCACACCACTTGGGCTAGTCAATTTGCCTCTCTTTTCAGACAGAAAATTTCAGACAGACTCCGAAGCTACAGTTTCCACAGGTTTTTGCAATTAAATTCTGCATTCATAGTGTTTGTGTGGTTAAATGTTATTAGAAATCTTATTTTTTTTTAAAAAAAAAATGCATATTTTCTGCATAATGACTAATGAGTAATGAGGAGGAAGTTGTCATCTGCTTCAAACTGGGGGAACAATATCCTCTTATATTACTTCTTTTATATTTGGTGGATGATAACAGCGTAATCATCGGGGTTACGAGGAAATTGAAAACCTCGTTACCTTTCAAACAATGGTCGTTGTCTTCTTTTTTTGGGAAAGAGCATGCAAGAATAATTCCTTAACAAGTTGATTCAGTGGAAAACAGAAGTAATTTATTCCCCAGGAATTGATCTATCAGCTGTTCATTGCAATCGAAATCTCATACAAGATTGGAAAATAATTCTTAGAATCCAAACATTGTGATTTTCTAGAGAATCTTGAAACTTGGATCACATATTGCGGATAAATGGGGACAATTCCAATTCATTTCAAAATTTGTAGTGATCGAAACGTTGAACGGCCAATTCAATCAGTCGGTATTTGTAAAAGGGTTTGTACATCCATTTTACCAAAAAAAAAAAAAAAAAAAACATGTTACTATAAGGAGTATATATAATTGAGGTAATAGAGAGGTTTCATGACAAATACTTGCTCACATGACAGTTGAATCTTTGAAACTCAAAAGCAAGAAAAGAAAAACAATAAATGAAAGAGCGAGGCAGAGAGTTTCTGTACGTACGTTTGTGTTTTTCTCCATGCACATAGACAAGGCAATCAATATAGTTGTGAATGCATTGAGGTAATAGAAAGGAAAACAAGAGCCTAGAATCCACAGGAATTATGACTGGTGGTTAGGTGTTGTTCGATTGGACTGTCGATAGAGATGGCGTTTGATTCGGGGGAATGGATTTCATTTCCTTGTTAAAGAACTTTCTTAATTTCACTGTCAAATTCTTAATGACCAGTACCTATATATGAACCCATGTGGGACATATTCAATGTCTCCAAGAGACAAATTTTCTTTTTTCTGGCGAATAATTCACCCAAAAACGAAATTTTTGTCGAATACAACTATAAAGGCAGACGAGTTTCGACACTTTTTTTTAATAAAAAAGGTTATTTCATTTAATAAGTCTACGCTATTGACAGATGAGTTTCGACACCTTAAATATACGTGAATAAAAAAAAAATCGATACCTTAAAGTCCCACCAAATTCTGCCGGCTAAACCAATAAAACCAGAGGTTGGGATTTGGAGGGCAAGACTAAAAAGATGTACACTTGAAGGGGCATCCTCACATTTTGTAAAAAAGCTTGGGGAGTAAAGTCTAATAGCTATGAGGATATAAGAGAAAATCTATAACATTTTAATATAAATTAAAAAGGATTTCTAAAATTGGGAGGAGAGCAAAGTCTAATTTCTATAATAATAATAATAATAAATTCATTTTTTAATGAGATACAGAAGAATTCCTAAAATTTTAGGGGCGCACAATTTATTTCAGTATTAGTGTTTTTGATCCTCGAGTCTTGAGCATTCCCAATTTCTGCTCACCTTTTTTCCCAATTATGATCATGAAACATTACCAATACCTACGGAGACATTTTTATCAAACCAGTTCCTCCATCTTCTCATTTCCTAATAAACCCTAGTCCAAAATTTCTTCCTATTTTGCTTTTACCCTGTATCGAATGTTAACTATAATCCATTGATTCAAATTTGGAAATCATCTTTCTTTATGGCAGGATGATGAAAGGGTGTAAAGTATCATATGGTTAGTCATAAGTGCCTCCAGCACATGCCACAGTTATTGGGGTGAAGGGGATGAATGATTGCAAGATATTTAATAGTTAAGACCAACATGTTTTTTTTTTTTTTGCAATGTGTGTGGTTAAAGCTATTGAGTGTACGGATATTGTCCCATTGATAATGTTGTTCTTCGAGTCTGTTTGTATCTGCATATGAATGATGTAATTTTTACTATTAGTGCAGATTTAATGAAATGATTTTTTTATCAAAAAAATTATGAACATTGAAAGATTTTTACAATTTGTAGATTAAATTTACATTCCACAATATGAGCTGTACAATCACAAATGCTATTTTTCTTTCGTAAAAGTAAATTAGCATCCTACAATCATTTTTGAATCAGATTAAATTCGAATATAATAACACGACTCCTCATGTGAGACGTCATAATTATGAAAAATCTAGCATAATTTCAAATTCCAAACAATCCAGCTGGAGGAAAGGTTTCTCAACAATGATGGAATAAGCTTCAATAAATTATTTCTAAGGATGAATATATGATAATGAATTATATAATCTGACAAGCTGTCTAGAGATCGCACGTCAGATTTTCTTAAGCATGTCCTTTGGACTGGTGACCACCATCAATTAATTAAGACTTGGTGGGGTGGGAGGCAAGATATCAAACCTTGCCTCCCACCAATTTGCTACAATTAAATGTGGCTTTACTTAAAAAATTCAAGCGGTGGTGATTTAGTCCCCTCCGAGTTACCTCAGAATCTCTTCAGACCCTCCCCCTCCCCATAATGTAGGAAGCTATCGTATCGATAAAAAAAAATTAAAGATAGCTCCAGCTGTAGACAAGGAGCAAAGAATAAATCTTAAAATTTGAAACAGTAATTTTGAGCCCGTATGAATTGCTATTTTTTGAAATTTTTGTAATAAAATATACTATATCGATTTGATGTATATGAAGTAAAAAGAGAGATTAAAAAATGAGTTCACAAAAAATATAAAAAATTTTTTTTTGAAGAAAAATGACAATTCAAACAAGATTTTAGAATAAATTAGCTCAAACCTAGAAAGCAGCAACAAATAAATCTTAACATCTGAAACAGTAGTAATTTTTGAATAAATTAGCTCAAACCTAGAAAGCTAACGTGCTATTGCAATTTTCTGAAATAGTAGTGATACATCTTTTACCTTCGATTGTTCGATGTTTGAGAATTTCTAAGTGCAAGAATCCGAGAAAGTTGCACTACTGTTAAATGATATGTAGAATATAGGGTGTGGCGCTTTGCTAGTTTTAAAAAAAAAGGGTATAACGATCTCTGGAGGTGTACCTAGTAATCATTAGAAAGAACCCAATAATTTTAGCATAGTTTTAGAAAACGTATCGCACAATAAAATATACAATTCATGTTGTGATGTCTTTGACGAGGCCACAGTATTGTCCCATAGGTATGATTAACATTTTTGGAATGATTCAAGGTTAAGGATAAATGATGTCTTTGACGAGGCCACAGTACTGAAATTTGAAATCCGATCATAACATTTTTGGAAGGATTCAAGGCTAAAATTGCGTTTCACAAAATTGAAGTTTGAAAATTAAAAATTAAAATCTAAATTTTTTAAATAATTAAATTATTAAGTACTACATCGAATATATTTGAGTGTACATCATTAGTGAATAGCTTATTATTTTTTTTTTGAACAAGCTTTTTTAAAAAAATTCAGTGTCACTTAATTAATTCAAATTTTATATTTTGGTTATCAATTGTATCTAAGCATATCAAAATTTGAATCCATCAAATTAAGTGATGAATTGAATAATTAAATATGGCCTTATTTTTTGGAATAAATATTGTTTAGAAAATTTAGTGTCACTTAATTAATTGATATGTTCTATTTTTTATTATCAAACGCGTCTAGACATGTTAAGATCTCAATTCATTAAGTTGAAATGCTAAATTAAGTTATCAAACAAAACTCAAAAGAACAGTTTTACAAGATAATTTTCTCTCGATCATCATAAATTAAAAGCTTGGCCCAAAAAAATAGCAATAATAATTGACAAAGAGATGCAAATAACTCTATTAAAAAAAAATAGAAAGCTACTATTCCTAATATTAGTAAAAATAGATAAAAAATAATTAAAGAAATTGAACGTAATTCTCCAAGAAAATAATTTTGTATTTTTCGAAAAATGACAATTATGTACCACCAACCAATCAACAAAAACACTTGATAGTGTTAACGAAATTTAAAAAAAAAAACTAAAAAAGAAGCAAGGGTTAATGGGAGGCAGCTCCGCAGCTCCACCCAACATAATAGACTGGGGGACAAAAACTGGGCCGGTGGGACCAATGAATGATGAAGGCTGTGTCATCTAACTCCCGGACCTGAGCTAACTTTTCCGGTTACCTTCCCAGTTACCGCACGAGCAGATCTAACGACTTGTCCTGTAGTATTAATCTGAGGTTTCTGACCGAAGATTCAGCGATTCTCAACAGCTAATCACTTAGAAAATTAGAAAGGATTATTTTATTTTATGCCTAGGCCACAAGATAAAAAATTGAGATAGGTATCATTTAAATTTTAAAAATTTGTAAATTCACGGGAGGAGTTAATCTGCAGCTCCATCCTATGGTTACACCTTTTAACAAATCTTAAGATTGATGGTACCAATTGTAAATGTACTGAAATTATGTTGTAGATTTAACACAGAAGGGTATGAATTTATCTTATCTCAGAAATTTTTTTTAAAAAAATTTTGGCCAAATTATATGTATAGGATTTAAGTGATAATTTTGAAATCTTGCTATGGACTAATCTCCTTCTACCGTGATACTCTTATGTTTAGAGCACAAAATGCAAAAAAAAAAAAAAAGAATTAGAAGTTTTGTACAACTCTTGTAACTTAATTATTTATAGCATGAAGGTTTATTATGATCAACGTTACGTCTATTAAGCAAACTTTTTGAAATTAACCAATCTGTGATTAGTTCATGCATATTAATAGTGACAATTACGTGCCAAAATCAAAATTAACACAATTCGTATGTTAACATATTTCTTGAATTGACTATGATATTGTTCAAGTTTCTACTTTCATACAAATTGCTTTGGACTTTTAGTTCAAAACGTGAAGGTCGAATTGCCAAACGTTGAATCAGTTGTTAATAAGTTGGTGTCAAAATATATGATATAAATCCAAAGTGGTTTGCAATTCAGTTGAATCTCTTTGGAACTCACTCACCACGTGCTTTTGTCAATTAAACATTGCTAAACGATTTCTAGCAAATCTCATAAATAAAATTTTTTCTTTTTTATAAAAGAAAAAAAAATCATTCCAAGTGTTTGAGCATTGACTAATTTTTATTGTGTGTTCATACCCTGATGATGATGAGGTTCTCGATATTAATAATATATTAATGTCTCGTATATTTTGCCTGTAGTACTCTTTTCCGTTCAAAGTCCTTGATGATTTCAAAGGCCGAAATACAATATCCTTTTATCAATTGTCCAATGGAAAATGCAATTCAATCAATTTAAAAGTTTTCATCATTTCTGGAAACTTAATCTAATGAAATGCACAGCATTGACAGGGATACTACGCTTAAAATATATTGATACCCAACCCCCCCCCCCCAAGCCAATCCCAAGAGCCAATCAAGGCTTTGCAAAACTACTATGAAGAAATAATACAAATCAAAATAAATACCTACTCACATGAGCAGTATATCGACAGCAGAATATTCAAGAGGTGTGTGACCAATGATATTCGTATTTTGACAGTGACTAGTTGCCTTAATATTATATAACAAATGGCAGTTACAACCAATAATATGAAGACTAGAGAGCTTAATAATGTATCTCATCTAGACGACCCCATTATACTAATCCCAAATCACCACATTAATACAGCTGTTCAAGGTTGATTAGATCGCAATTATACAACCCTTGCCAAATCAAAACCCCAAATGTAATTTTTCCTCAACTAGCTCTAGCTGCTTGGTATCTTGCAAAAAATTAATTTATAGAAAAAAGTGATTGTTGACATGGCCATCCAATAATAAATAGTAAATAATAGTACAACAAACGACGTAGATCAAATCCAACGGTCCATGTTCTCTCCTCTGTTTCTGGCTCTCAGTTTATCTTCCCAACAATCCCCCACTGTCACTCCCCCCGCCCCCCCTTCTTCCCTTCTTCCCTCCTCCATTTCTCCTTTCCTCTACAAGCTCTTCTGTTTTATGCTTCCTCAAGCTCTAGTGCTTTTGTAGCAATACAAAAGATGAAAATAGAAAAGTAAATACAATCCAATAAATAGCTATCGGAGTTTTCCTACGTAGAGGAAAAGAAAGGAGAGGGGAGGTTAAAAAAAAAATGTTGTTAGGAAAGAGGCAACGTCCACCAATGAAGAGGACTACAAGTATGACAGAATTTAGTCTGGATCTTAGCATCACCACAGTGGACGGCGGTGGTGGTGGTGTAAATGGTGGTGTTAACGTCTCTCAGCAGTTTGATCCTAACAATCCATGTAAGGGCTTGGATCAAAGGTTCATGGCAGCTGCTGCAGTCTCACCATCACCCTCACCAAGGCCAAGAAACCTTAGGCGGAATTCAGTAGATTTTACTACTGAAACTGCTCATTTCTTGAGGGCTTGTTCTCTTTGCAAACGCCGTCTGATTCCTGGCCGTGATATCTACATGTATAGGTATATTATTTTCTTTGGCCCTTTTATTTGCCTTTTTTAGAAATAAATATCTCATGGGAGTTCCTTACGACTAGTGTATTTGTCTTTGATCTCAGGGATACATTACCACCTCAAGAATCAGAATTTAACAGCGATTTAACTTTAAGCCTTACTTGTTGTTTCATCCCTATATAGTTTTTCTTTTTTTTTTTTTTAATTATAGAAGTGAAGGATGGGAAGGAAGAAACCGAGTTCTATATTTTTTTTTTCAATCACTGGATTATATTTGCTTCCTTTTTTTCGTTTGTTCCACCTTTAATCTGCTTTACCTAGGGATCTTTGTTTTGATAGAGGCAGAGAGTTAGAATTTGACGGTGGTTTTCCTGGCAAAGTTTAGATTTTTCTTGTTTTCTTGCCTTTCTTGAGGTTGCCGTTGGGTAGAATGCTATGATTAGGTTCCTGGGCTTTATTGGGAAGTATATGACAGAATCTGAAAAAAAATTCATCGACATAATTATGTCTATTTATAAAGCAGGAGGGAGAGCGGCTTCAACTGGCGACAAGTAGAGGCTGTGTACCTGCAAATTTGATTGTTCCATCTACATGTAAAATTTATCACCGTTTACTTTGACAGACTGAAGAATAAAGAATTCATAAACCTATATTTGTCTATCAAGAAAGTCAGGTCCAATTATTGTTTACCATGTTTGGATGAAAACCACCATTTCACAACTTTATTAGCTGATCACATCCTTCAATTTCCTGTGTACACATTCTACGAACTTGTTTTACCTTTTTTTCCATTTCTCTAACAGCAGTCATAAATAGAATTAATCCCTGCAAAGGCTAAATAATGAATTCATCTATGGTGAAAGTAAAATATAGCTGGCAGGCATACTAATAATGTTTCTCGAACCCTATTAATCTTTTTAACTACATTGACAAATGAATTCCTTGTTAATTTTGTTTCTTTTCCAGAGGCGATAGTGCATTTTGCAGTCTAGAGTGTAGACAGCAGCAGATGAATCAAGACGAAAGAAAAGAGAAGTGCTCATTTGTGGCATCCAAGAAGGATGCTACAAACGTAGCCACAGGATCCAAAGTCTCCACCAAAGGCGAGACTGTCGCTGCCGTGTAGAGTGGAATTAGACCCCATACTCCATTCATATGTGCCCACTAGCATGTAATATATGGCACTTTTCCATATATCTATATCTGCATATATATATCTATCTATCTATGAATGAATGAATGTATTATGTTCATGTGGGGCTGCACTTGTATGTGCACTCTCCTATGCTGGTGGGCAATTTTTGCACTATGATTTCTTGTGGATCTAAGTTCCAACATACACAACCTGATGGAATCTTCTTGGTTGATTCTCTATTAATCCTAGTTGGTTGGTGATTGCCTTTGTTATTCCAATTAATGTATCCATAGCCTCAAGGCCATTAATGGAAAGAAAATTGCAGGGTTTTCAGTGCAAGCTTTGGTCTTCCGAGTAGTGTATTTTAGTTCTCTTTTAGTTGTGTTCAATCAAAATGCAGATGGCCATGTTAATTTGTAGGGTGGAAAATATCCAGGGTTTTTTTTTTTTTTTTTATCACAATTACTTTTGGTCTCTCCATAATTGTGTATATACCCCACACATGGAAAATGGGCCATATGAGAGTTTTAATTAATGTGCAAGGCATTATATATAAATTAAATCCCGGATTTTCCTTATTTAGTTGTGGTCCATTATGTTTTATAGTACTAATTTTATTTCATATTCTCATTTTCGAATTCAACACTTTTTGGTCCCTCAAATCTTTTAAGTCATCGTACATGTTTTGACATTCATGGTCTCAACATTGGAGCATTTGGGACCTTATATATGTGACTGAGATTGTGCTCTTTGATCTCAATTTACGATGGATTATATGACAAACTAAAGAAACAAAAGAAACTATGCCAGTTAAAATTAGAAGCTAAGAGAATAATAATTGAAAACAAGTATGTACGTCACAGAAAGAACAAATTCTGTTAGATTTGAAATTGGTAAAAAACACTACTAACAAAATCACTCCATTAGAGTTGAAATTGGTAAAACATTAGCAAAATCACTCCAGATTTGAACATTCACACTAGCAAAATCTCTCCATTAGATTTGAAATTGGTAAAACACTAGCAAAATCACTTGAGATTTAAACATTCACAAATTGAGATTCTCCTTCATCCAAAATTGATTTGAGCTTGACATGTATCTTACTTGTTTTACTGTCTTCTCATTCTCTCTAACCCTAGTCTCTTCTTCTTCTTCTTCTTCTACCTCTAAGTGCGGAATGGCGACATTATGTTAAAGATTCCTATCGTCATATTGCAATATCTTTTGTCTCCTGGAAGCTGATGCATGACATCATAAGACACCAATTAAAGGAAGCCACGACGTTAATAATAGTGAATAGATATCACACGTACTATATAACAAGGTCCATAGGTAATTTTGATTGCTATGGCACTTTATAGATGATATATACGAGAATAAATTCATTGTGCAAATCAAACACTTCAGTATTAATCATTGAAGGGAAGGAAAAAAATGGCACTTTATAGAAGATATATGACAATAAATTCATTGTGCAAATCAAACCCTTCAATATTAATCATTGAAGTGAAGGAAAACAAAGGAAGAAAAGGAACTGTTATATAGTCATTCTCAAACTTAACCCGTCCCTCTAAAAAATCCTTTAAGCAAAAAGTGTAGCAATTCACTGGCTTGCCAAAAAAAAAAAAAAAAAAGAGAATCAAAGCTAGAATTACTCGGTTGAAATAATTATTTCTTTTATTTAATTTCTGAATATTTCACTCTCACTGATGATCAGTAAACAGAATTTTCAAATATTCTGTCCTCATTTTCCAGTTGGGTCAGCTGCCTTCTCTTTTTCACTCACCCCAACATTCTGAGAATAACAAGTGTAACCGTAGTTTCATATACTCTCCAAACTAAACCTTTTGGCTGCCTTTTGTTTTCTAGAACTGAAGCTCCCAAATTTCCAATACCAATTTTACGCTCATAATTAGTGTCAATTACACACAAATAATGACTAAATCTATATTACGGATTCCAAAAAGAAAGTAATTCTGGATTAGAACCAAATTACAGTCTCAGATCCCACTTGTAATCTATTTCCTTGTCAACTAGCTGTGGCCATTGAAATGAATGGGACCTGGGAATTCCATAATTTTGTCCTCAAGAAATTGCACTTTGGGGAAGAGGGCATCTGGTAATAATGGTCCTACCCAAATAAATTCGGTTGCCCCCACAAATTTGTCAGCCGGAGCCCAAGTCCCTTTTTTTGATGTCCGTTAGTGCCCTATATCAATATGCAGACAGGGGCACACAATTACTGGTTCCACTTTGGGCGGTTCTGCTGCCCACCGGAGCCGGGGTGGTGTAATCGCTGTCGAATGTTTTCTCAGCCAAATTTTACTCCACTAAAAGTAAAGGTGAAATTCAACAACAATGTGGCCGGCAAAAAAGCAATGGAAGATATATGAATACGATATATGCCAAAAAAAAAATGCTGAGATAATTTATGGGATTTTTTTTTTTTTGCAATTTGAGTAATTATTTGAGTAATTCGATCTCTTGAAGTTACATTATTAGCATTTAAGTTTATTCAGCATCTGGAAATTAGTTTAATTTAAGATGACATTTGTTTTGGCTAGCATTCGAGCATAGCATTGTCACATACAATAATGCAGTTCAACTTTTTTCGAACTGTAAATTAAGATTAACCAACAATGTGTTTATCTGAGGCTAAAAGGCATCATTTAACAAATTAAGGGAAGTGGAAAAATAGTAACGAGTTAAATGAAGGAAAGGGTGAGAAAAATTTTCGACCTTCCTAGTTAAATTCTCTATGCTTGACAAGAGCACACGGGATCCTCAGTGTCACTTTTTCAGTGGCAATTCAGTGCCACTTCTATATTTATGCCAAATGTCCTATTTATTTAATTTGTCATATGTTATTTATTTAAATTTCTTCTACCATCACGTGATTAGTGAGATTGACACTGGATTTGGCATCGAGTAGTGGCACAGAGGGTCCCAACTGTGACAAGAGCCCCATATTAATAATTTGATATGGGCTACTTTCTTATTGCTTAGTCAAACTTTGATATTAAAATTTTAATCTCGTTGTCTTGACAAGAATTGCCTCAAACATTTTTTTTTTCTCCTCAGTTTTACTGGATTACAATTGCCAAACTTAATATGTTAGGGATACGGAAGTTTACATGTGAAAGTAAAAAGGTAAACAACAACATGGGATCACCATTTTAGTTCACTTAAATTAAAATTGAAGATTAGGATCACATGGAACTATTAATTTTTCTCCTCCACAAAAAGAGGAAGCTGACTCAAGCATTAACTAGTGTTTTTCTATCCCGTCACGTAATTAAAAAAAAAAAAAAAAAAAGGTCAGGCAACAAGTAGTTCTGTATACTAAATTGTTTTTTTTTTAAAATATATATATATATATATATATATATATATGTGACTCACAAAATGCAGTATAAATGGGTAGGGAAACAGATTGCGCTGTTATCCACTGTCTTGAATCTGTATAACTGTGGTACATGCATGCAATTGATCAAAGAACGACATACATGTTAAACCTTCATTCATCATGGGGACGTAATATATATCACTTAGTATAAATTATTTGAGATTTGGTTTGATGCGAGTGACAATGTTCAAAGAATACCAGTTAAGTGCAGCATTCACATCTTGAATGAGTGGCCAAATTAATGACTGCAAATTGGCAAGTTGGAAAAAGAATTTTATGGGATTCCATTAATATGGATTGGTGGACGCTTCCTCCGAAACCAGCTCATGATTCTCCTTTACCTCATAAACATTGAAGAAATATTTGTTTTTTGCATTAATTTCTTCGACCATACACTTGTATACAGTGTACTTGTTAATGAAGCATATAATTGATCGACTGCATAGCTCATGTCTTCGATCCTGCTTAGATGTCTCTACCCCAAAAAGGTGAAGAATGGATTAATTAATGAGATTGATGCAGAACGAATACTGCCCTCTTTGCTACTTCTTGGCATATTAAGTCAAACCTAAAAAATAGAAAATTTTATGCTATTATTTAATAATATTTTATTTAAGTTAATGTTTTAGTAATTTTATTTGAATCAAATTATGATAGTTTTATTTCGTACGAATTAGTATTTTAATAGAAATTTTCTTGTAATTGTAAGACTTATTTATCAAGTCTCTTATAATTGTAAGGCTTGTTTATCAAGTCACATAGTCTATAAATGAAGAGTTTTACTATTGTTGTCACTTAAGAAAAGTGAAAGTTTGGTAAGGGAAGGGTTTTTAAAGTTTTTCTCGCTTCTAGACTCTGCTTTGAATCCTATAGTTGTATTGATGAGTTCGTTAATTAACAATTATATTGAAGTCAAATGAATATTATATTTTAAAGTATAAAATAAGAGTTCGGAGTCCAAATTTAGAGTGTTCCTTTAACAAATATGGCCATACATCTTTTTCGTCCAAAGTTTCAAATTTCAACATTCTTTTTTACAGACCAAGATGTGTTAAAAAGCCTACACACCTATAAAAGCGTTAAAGATTATAAAGGGTAATCGCTTTCCCATGCATGCATGTAAATATTCCTTTTCTTCAGAACTAGCATTTGCTTACAATAATGCATCTGGCCGAGTATCCACAGGTGAATCGTGTATGTCACCGGGGTGAAAATATATTTCACATAGGCCCATCACCATCTATCAAAGTTATACTTGGTTCTTTTTTATTTTCTTTCCCACCCGAAACAGCAAAAGATAGATTTAATTGTAGGTTTTGGTGGTTCATGACGACATGAGAAAAGGTGTATCAATTGATATCTTACTTTAGAGTTGAATAACATCATGATATCGACCGAAAGAATAACAAGAATAGTTAAAAGATTTGACAACCAAAAAAAAAAACTATTTCCTTTTGGTTTGCTTACAAGGCCTGACTGGTTTAGGAAGTAAGCAAACGCAACTTAACCATTGCCGTGGATGAGGAAACAAATGTAGCAATAAATTATGAGATACCTTGTACTTTTGTTTAGAGTTGGAGTACATCATAAATCCCTCTTACGTTTGGTTGAAGTTGCTTTCTACACAACTTCTTAGGTTAAATTTACTTAAGAAAATGCCATTAACTAAAGCCCCTCGTGCAAGTTGGCATCTGACTATTTCCAACGCGCTCACCTGAATCAGTGCTTCAAAAATTAATTAATTAACGATCTGTTTAACACGGGTGCTCATAAGGCACATGTCCAGATGTTAGATTTTTGAAAATATAAGATTAATTAGAAAAATTGTATAAATGTAAGGGGATTAATTAAGAAAAGAGAAAATCGTTCAAAACGTCTCTCACATTTTGTAAAATGACTTTTTTTGTCCCTTACTTTTAAAAGTATAATTTTATATCCCTTATAAATTCACATTGGTCAAATTTGATCCCTATTTAGGTTTTTAACTAGTTTTTGACTAGAATTCATTACGTGCCTTGCACGTGATTAATTTTTAAGGGTAAAATTGTCAAATCAAATTTTACATTATTCGATTCATTGTCCTTCACATTTCACAAAATGAATTTTTTCAACCCTAACATTTTACAAAATGAATTGTTTCGCTCCTCTCATTTCACAAAATGAAAATTTTTCATCCCTCACATATTTCAAAATGAATTTTTTCATCCCTCATTAATTATATTTACGAATAGTTTTTTTCTCTTTAAACCGATGTATATATCTATTTGCTTTCACTTGAGAGTACGAATAACATGTAATATATCTCTATTTGATTTTACCTAAACAGACTAATCGTAGTTATGCACATGCTATTCATAGAGATATGCAAGGGTTTAAAACTAACAATTTTATTTTAAACTCATGTATATATGTATATAATTTCACCATGTGAACCTATTCAATATTTGTGGCCTTTTTCTTTTGATAATAATTTATTTACTGAGTTGTATAATAAGGTCATCTAATTAATGGGTTCTAATTCGTATTCTATAGTCGTACTAACAAATTGCAGTTTAAATCTAAAATTTTTACTCGCCACTTTTAAGATCAACAGTTGAATTACTTATCTTGTGATTATTTTAAAATTTGAAAGTGTCAATCACTTATTTCTTTTTATCACACTTTTCCCCTTTTGTTTAGTCCAAATTTAATTTAATATAAATACTCGATAATATTTAGGATTAAATGTCTTCTTTGTTTTCAATTTTCGAATAAAAAAATGAATATGAGTGAAAAACAAACAATTTTTTTTAAACCTATGTATATATTTATTTGATTTCACCTGAGCAGTACGAATAACATGTAATATATGTCAAATAGAGATATATTATAAATCAAATAAAAATATATTACATGCTATTCGTACTACTCATGTGAAATTAAATAGATATATACATGAATTTTTTAAAAAAAAACTATTCGCACACATGATCAATAAGGGATGAAAAAATTCATTTGGAAAAATGTGAAGGATGAAAAAATTCATTTTGTGATATGTGAAGAACTATAAATCGAATTATGTAAAATTTAATTTGACAATTTTGCCCTTAAAAAATGATCACGTGCAAGACACGTAATGAATTCCGCCCAAAAACTAGTCGGAAACCTAGATAGAGACCAAAATTGACCAATGTGAATTTGTAAGGGACGTAAAATTACACTTTAAAAGTGAGGAATGAAAAAAGTCATTTTGCAAAACGTGAGGGACGTTTTGAACGATTTTTCTTTAAGAAAAGTGTGTAAATGTAGAAAATAATAATAATTATTAGTGCGTGTGTGTGTGTATATATATATATATAAAAGGTTAGATAAAATATATGTATGTTAACGGGTAGGGATGTAATCGAGTCAAGTCAAGTTCGAGTATTGCTATACTCGAGCTCGACTCGACTCATATATACCTAGGTTCGAGCTCGACTCGAACTCGACCGAGTACAAAAAATCGATATTCGAAACTTGACTCGAGGAACTCGTTTTAAGCTTGAAACTCGACTCGATAAGGCTCGACCTTTAGTCAAGCCTTATCAAGTCGAGCCTAATCAAGTTTTTTGACACACTTTCGTCTTTTCTTCCCTTTTTTAGACATTTTTTCTTTTTAGGTCTTTTTACAATTATGTTTTTACTTTTTTGCCATTATGAAATTTTATTATAAAGAAGAGTTTATTGTAAATTCCGTAAAACTTATACCCATAATGGTCATTTTATAATTATAATACATATATATTATTTAAATTATAAATATATTATTTAAATACTCCCGACTCGACGAGTAGCTCGACAAGTCTCGAGCCTCAAAATATTGGCTCGAAACTCAACTCGAATGACAATCGAGTAGCTCGAAACTCGGCTCGAACTCGCTCAACCCGAATTCAAGCCAAGTTGTTGACCGAGCTACTCGATTATGGCTCGACTCGCGTACATCCCTATTAACGGGTGCCCATATGACACCCATTAGAAAAACTCATTAATTAATCAAGTAATTAATCGTCCCCTAATCAAAAACTAAAATAAAAAATCAGATAATATCGGTTTAGGAGCAACTCCATAGATCCCAAATCTGGTTGATAATACATGTGTCACCAAATAATGATTATAACTTGTTATGTTTATCTCAAGTAAAGGATACCCATATCTAGAATAGTGAAATTGCAATAAAGTGAAAAGGCATATTTGCCACGTATAAGACTACTGCTTGATACGAATCTTCAAGTAAGAGGTTCAAGAATTTGCAATCATATGCCCAAATGCACTCCAAGCAATCCAAGTTCATGAGTTAATCAACCAATATGGAATTGTAAGAGTATAATATTAAAATCTTTTTAGTGCAACCACAACAAATTGAAGAAAGAAGTCATTGTAAAAGATTTTACAGTTTAACCTATACTGTAGACTTAATCCTGCCCCAGTATTGAATATTCAGTGTCCTATTGTTTCTGTCTCCGTGTTATGGAGGCACTTGCACATTGCCCTACTGTTTACATACTAAACTCAAGAGCTTCTTGACCAATCAGGAGCTTTGATTTATTATGCAATCAAGATTTTATTATTCAACCCCCATTTTTAATAGTCAACAGTTTGATGTGATGCCTCTTCAATTATTTATAAAGATACAAGAGTAGCATTAATACCAATTATTTATAAAGTGCCTTTTAGGGCTGGTAAGGTGTCCAATGTGTCAAAACTTGAGTATATAAATACACCACGAACGAACATGTTAATATTTTACTCAACATTGTTTAGTTCATATACACATATTGGTAGAGATCGTAATAAGTGATTATTATATACCCGTGTTTTGGTATTACAATGCTATTTGCAAGATTAATCCTGAATGTAATTTCCTACTTAATTAGGTCTTGTTTGAATTGTGATTTTTTGTAAACATATTTTCTAATCACCCTTTTATCTCATATACATCGAAACGTTACGGTATATTTTTCTATAACAACTTTTAAAAATAGCAATTCAAACGGAGAAAATTAAACAACCGAAAAATACCAAAGAAAATTAAACAATCCTGAACAGCATTATGAACTGTAAACATGGGTGACTTTGAGGTAGTACTCTCATATTGGACACATCAACCGTCTACATTCTTCAAGCTAAATGATCTGTGTTGTTTATCTACACTCTTCAATGGTATATCTTCATTTCGCCAATTTTTTTTTTTTTTAACCTTCATTTGTTTAATCTCTACTAATTCACATCGTACACCAACGAACAAGTATGACCAAGTGCAGTCTGAAAGTGACAATAATGTTTTCTTTGCCTGTCAAGGTGACTGCTTCTTAAAAAAAAAAAATTGAAAAATTTTTTCGCTTTGTCCTCTAGTAATAATTAATGAAGTTTATATATGTGAGAGGAAACACAGAGGAGTTACAAGGTCATATCATGATAATTGCGTTCAATAGTCTGGGTTGAATGAATCAGTAGTATTTTATTTTCAGACAAGCAATTTACAACAAATAATATCGTGTGTGTCTCGAATTTAATCATTAAAGAGCTGAACAGATCCAACAATATGATTGAAGATGAGACGAATATTCTGCGATGGAAAAAAAAAACTAAACGAATCAAAATGAGAGGCGCAAAAAGGAAAAAAGTGATTCTAGGAGCAAAACAAGCAGGAAAATCAATACAACCATGGAAAGTACAAACAAAAAGAACTGCTATTTAACAAAGAGGCCCTTTTTTTTTTTTCTTGCATATAGTAAACGTTATTCGTAATTGTCAAACCTTCACCACGAAATCTCCAATCAATGATTGGACGAAATATAGCAACATAATAAACAGGAAAAAAAAGGCTATTAATCCTCCTAAGCCATGAATAATACAGCATGGCATGAATAAATCTGTTCAATCATTTGATTATATTTGTGATTCCTTAACCAAGGCCTGGAATTATATCTTTCGCCCTTTATTTTTCTTCTCTATAAATTTCAAAAAAAAAAATAACGAAAAGCCCCTTTAGAATATGATTAGTATCACACCAAACACAATTAAAAATTGCAATGCGGCCAATTGGGAGAATCCTATTTTTTGGCTGTCCTTTTTCCGTAAATGATGAGAAAAACTTTCATCTTCAGTTCTTGGTGTTTTCCACCCAGTGGTTTTTTCAATTGTTGTTCTCACAAAATTGATTGGAAGAGGACACAAGAAAATGGGTAGGGTCATCTGGAGCCTCACAAGTCACAAAAACTCACAACTGTTTCAATCTTTACACCCGAGCACGAGCAGCAGCCTCAATTGCATGGCTAGCCATCAATGTCGACCACTGGCTTTATTGCCATCCCGTACTCTCGGCTTCCTGCTTGTTTGGGATGCATCACGGCCCGCTATTTTGGCCATTTTTTTTTTGTGACCTTTCCAAATTGGAAGAGCTTTCTTCGCATCATCAACTTCTAACATATTTGTTATTTTCAATTTTCCTCAATTATTAAACCAAGGTAGGAGAATACCTTCCTAAATTTCTATCCTCATTTTTTTTGTTCTTGAATGCTGATATGTCAACATAGGCTTACCAAACAGGGCCTACACGTAATGCATTCGAACAGCTAAACAATACTTTGTTTTTAAAATATCTTCATTTTTTATGGGACAAAATTGACATGACATGATTTGTGAAGCTTTTTACAACATTATAAGCTTCACATTGCAATAGCCACTGAGTTGCGCTGTATGAAGTTGGACCCTTCAATCAATATCCAGAAACAAAGAGAGGCCATCCCTAAGACACATGTATGGCCGTTACCCAAGTTTAGCCCTCGAAAGAATTCTTTTTTTTTTTAATGGAAAAAATGGGGAGGAAGAATGACTTAGGTGAGTATTCAACCTCTTTTTCTCTTCAATTTTTTTTTTTGGTTGGAGGGTTGGCTGGTAAAGAGAGAGGGATTATAAGTAGGAGATGCTGGATTAAAAATTTCCCACTTACAAAAAAATTTAAAAAAAAAAACTCTTTTTTTATTTTCTATTTCTTGGATAATAAAAGAGAAGTATTTCAAAACCAAAAAGAAAAACTGTGAATAAAAAGGAAAACTTTTATTCCTGATTTTCACTGAAAACCATCAAGAGCCAATACAATAAAATGACTATTGCATTATAGCATCAAAGCAAAATGGTAACCTAGAGGTACCCGTAGCACAAGAAACTTGTAGTAAGTGTTAAGATTTAAGTGGCAATGCAGGGCCGATTGGTTCAATATTCTCGAGTTCCATCAGATTCAAAAGCATTCAAGAGTCTTTTAGCACACTTATCTACAAGGAATTGGTAAAACATTTTGCACAAGTGCAATTTAACAAGTATATTAGTACGTTTTACTGGCTGAATCTATACCCTCTCTAATTTAACTAATATTGTCAGTCCAGTGTCCTCACATGAATATGACATTGGGCTTCGACTATAATAACAAAATCTAAAATGCCTGTCCAATACACTTGAGCTGCGAATCTGCAGGGCTAAAGTTTCCACAGCCCAATTAACGTGATCTATGGTGTAAAGGTCTACTGTAGTCCTTGACCATCATATGAATCTTTTTACCCCAAACTATGGCCCAATTTATCGTAATTATGAAGTAGCGACCATCCTAATTGCTCCTCTCCCTAAAACTCCTGGTTTAGTAATAGAAAGAATTAATTTACATGCTGAAGTTACGCATTTTCTCGACCCTCAAAATCTGCTAAAACCATCAAAATCTCTCCCGGGCGTGTCAATGTTTCCTTAGAATTGTCCTCTTTTTTAACCCTTACAAACAACTTACTCAAATCATCACATTTCTTCATAAGAAAATAATTTATTTCAATACAGTTGTATAAAAAAATAATTAAAAAAAACACTTTTAAATTTTAAAATTTTAAGTTTGGAAGATATTAAGAAGGTTTGTTGAGATAGGATAAAAATCACTCTTGTTTCAAGTTTTGAAGAGATAGATATGGTTATTTCAAGTATATCACAACAATATCCATTTGAATCTCAACTATACGAGATATTTTAGGATGTCTTTTCGTCTCACTATATCAAACCGCTATATTAGAAAGAATCGACCTGATTAAAATCTTACGATCTCTTCACTCAAAATACCTACACATCTTCTTCATCAACCATCAACCATCAACCATCGTATCTTCTTTACCATGGAGAAAAACATACACTTTTGGGGCATGACATATATTCTAGTTATAATATCACTTGGCATGGGCAATGCTGTGTGGACTACAGCAAAACCTGATTCGAGTGCACCATCTCCGGCCGCTGTGGACTGCAGTGAATTAATATTTGACATGTTGGATTGCATGTCTTTCCTAAACAACGGTCCATCTGATCCGAAACCTTCCCCTTCATGTTGCACGGGGTTTGAAACCGTGATAG
The DNA here is from genome assembly GCF_003713205.1 of Coffea eugenioides. Classification (NCBI taxonomy): domain Eukaryota; kingdom Viridiplantae; phylum Streptophyta; class Magnoliopsida; order Gentianales; family Rubiaceae; genus Coffea; species Coffea eugenioides. The sequence continues at coordinate 5,076,159 of NC_040044.1, forward strand.
ATGCTGATGCTGAATGTGTGTGCGAAGGTTTGAAAAATGCTGCTAGTATGGGTCTTAGTGTCAATATTACAAAAGCTGCAATATTACCCTCACTTTGCCATGTTTCTGCTCCATCCATAAGCACTTGCAATAGTGAGTTTTTTTTTTTAAATATCTAAATTGGTCATGTGATTCAATGTGAGTTTTTTTTTTTTAATTTATTATTTTTGCTAATTCTTGATAAGCTATGTTTTTAATTGCAGTGTCGATTGCTCCCACACCATCTAATCCTATACCATCACCTTCTACACCATCTCCTGGTATGTTTTACACCATCTCCTGGCATGTTCTGGTATGTAAAATATAGTAGTGTTTTTTCTTCTTGGTGACATTTAAATATAGTAGTGATTCTGTCTAGGCATAAATATTTGATGTACTATCTATCACTTGTCCATATTTGTATCAATTTGGGTATCCTTTCAATTGCTTGTGTATCAAAACTCTCAACTCTCAAGAAATATTACTAGTGATTTAGTTGGTAATTTAGCTGCCAAACCCAAAGGATGATTTAGATTAGAGGGTGAAAAGAGGAATAAGACTCATTGCTCTTCTTTTAACATATTTGTTAAATTTATTACTCTCAATTACTTGTGCAGCCGTACCACCCACCGCTAGTCGCCCGAAAACTTCGCCGCCGACAACTAACCCACCGACAAATAATCCTCCGACATCAGCTCCAATAGCATCACCACCATCGGGCGGGGGAAATTCTCCAGCTATTGCACCATCTTCCCCTAGTTCTAGTTCAGGAACAACCATTAGCATCATGTCAATTTTTATGTTTTCTGCTATCACGGTTGTTGGTTCCTTTTCTTTTTTAGCAGTGATTTCTTAGAATGAGCATTGTTGCAACTCATTTTTATCTATTTTTAGTATAGTTTAGCTATTTTTTTTCGTAGTTTAGTTGAGCTTAGTAGTCAAGACCCTAATGTCTAATCTTTTATTTTCTAGTTCGTCTTGTCTATTTCTTTACTTCTTGTTTATATTACAGCAAAATATACAAATCTGTTGGACAGCAAATAAATAAAAAGGCCACCTAACATAGCAGCAAATGAAAAAGGCCACCTAGTAGTATTAGTTATTATTACAATCTGTTGATAAGGAGTCTGTTGATAAGGACCAATGTTATCCTAACAGCCTCTTGATTTAGTTTTGAAAAATCAAAATAATTTACTCTAATTTTGTTATACACCATATAAAAAGTATCAGGTCCCTATTTTCCTAGAAAACAAAAAAAAAAAATCATTTTGAACAACACAACATCGGAGGAGATAATGAATAATTATGTGCATCAAAGAAAGTAAGATTAGATCATTAATGGTATTGTAGGACCTTGAGATAATGATATCACAGAGTCTTGTCAAGGTTTTCAAAAATTAGGAAATCATATGTTAACTTGTCTTGGAATATGCAAAATTCGTTCTTATCAAGATCGTAGGATGGTTTATATATGATCAATAAATGCAATCTATTGACACTAGTCTGTTTTCAGCCAATAGTTCATAAAAATAAGTAAAGTGAGGTAGAAAATGCAATTTAACTAAAAATAATAGTTTCTTTAGCTCAAATTTATACTAGTTGTTAACATGATGTACTAATACTAGCAAAGTTTACCTACTATAATAAACTTAATTCGTTTTTAAAGGAAAATTAGAAAAAAAATGATATGAATAATTTAACTTGATCAAATATATATCTGTTCAAGATCCATCCTAAATTTCCATTAAATCTTTTTTTCCAACAGAAAAGTCTTTGGTTTGAGTTTGAATTATTGTAACTTTATCTATTCTTGGTAATTTAGAGTTAATGTTTGAATTAGAAGATCAGATTATAAAGAAGACATTATTGCCTTTGTTCTTTTAATCATTCCTTGATTTTCTCCTGGAAAAAAGTTAAATGATACGTCAATCCTCCTAAAGGTAGCAAGTTATGATTGTTAATTAGTTTCTTATTTGTGCAAGTGATGATGCTTTTACAAGTATGTGATTATGCATTACATATTTGTCCCCCATTTCTTTTATTGTGAGGGAGAGGGAGGAGGCAACTACTAAAACTTAAGTGAAGTATTACCCAACTTTTAAGGGTAATTCATGAACTAAAGGCCCGGGGGAGGGACAATTGCCCACCCTCAAGATAATGTTGCTCCGCCCTGACTCAAATTTAACAAAGTACTCCCTCCGTCCCACTTTAATAATCATGTTTCTTTTTTCACACAGTTTAAGAAAAAGTAGTTAACTTTGTTGGAAAAGTAAATTTAGATTGCTATTTTTCTAAAATACCCTCACATTAAATATGGTACAATTTTATGGGAATTTGAATTGATGGTAAAAAAAGAATCAACTCTCATTAAATGTGGTAGGTTTATAGTAACAACTACTTACATTGAATAAGGGTATTTTAGAAAAATTAAAATACAACTACATTCTTCAATTGGAAAGTGGACTATAATTTGGGACAGATGAAAAAGGAATACATGACTATCAAAATGGGACGGGAGTATATTATTAAAGTGATCAAGGGAAAACTTCTCAAGAAAGAAAAAAATTTTAGACCTTACAGTTGCCTATGAAATTCTTATGAGTCGTCTACCAATACATTTCCCCGGTGAAATATGAACACACATGTTTATTGACCTAGATTTTACCTATGAACTAATCGGTGTTTGCGACCATGGCTTGTTAAATGAGGATGTAACTTCGAGAGACTGTTGCACCGTGCCGTGTGCCATCAAGTTTTCATGACCTGAAGAATTGAAATATCCACGTAGTTTAATCCAGCAACAGAAAATGACAATCAATAATATGACTGATGCAAAAATAGGTGAGGAATGCATGCCTCTACCCAACCCCCAACCATAACCGAACACCAATGCAACAAATTTAATACCCACTCTTTTTTTATTGGTGGATCATACAACGCACATTCAGTCACCTACACACTTCATCATCTCTGTGTTTTTATTACTACATTTCTTGTTATATCAAGAAAGGCAGGTATTCTATTTTGTGATCAGAATGAATAGTTGGATATCAACTAAGAAAGGTAAAAACAAGTATGACAACTTCCGCCTTTATACCACAATCACAAATACACTAATACAGGGCAGGATAAACGAATAATTGGACAAACACTAAATTCTTCTTTCTTTTTTCTATCTATACATAAAACGAGAATGGTTGGTTGGTCGACTACGGCACCCAACACTCGGTCAACAATCCAAACGAGCCAATCCCCTGGAAAACTCAAAACGCCGCCACCCCTGCCTGCACCTGTATTTCACGATATTTGTATATTTTAAGTTAGCTACCTTAGTTTAATTAATAAAGAAAATAATTAATTTTTTATACACTGACAATATATACACTATCACTATTGGATACTCCCTCTGTTCCATTTTGATAGTCCTAGTTTTTTTTTTTTTCACAAAGTTTAAGAAAAAGTAGTTAATTTTGTTGGAAAAACAAATTTAGATTGCTATCTGTCTAAAATACCCTTACATTAAATAAAGTTGATTTTTCATATATCAATATGTTTTGGAAAATCTAAATGCATTAAATGGGGTTGGTTATATTCAATACTAACAATCTATATTAAATAATGTGTAGTTTATAGCAATAACAACTTATATTAAATAAGGGTATTTTAGAGAAATTAAAAGACAATTACATTTTTCAATTGGAAAGTGGATTACAATTTGGGACAGATGAAAAAGGAAAACAGAACTATCACCGTGGGACAGAGGAAGTATATGATAATTCATCTGAATTTAAATTTAAAATTCATATATTATTCATGTGTAATGCATCTAACTGTGACAGTGTATACACCGTCATTGTATATAAAATTTACTCAAAAAAATTGATTTGAAATTTTTACTAAGAAAAAAAAAGAAAAGACTTTGTCATAGGAAGTATCAACCTCGAATCCTACAACCTCCTTCGTGTACTAAAATATTACTAACAGAAGTAATCTGTTAAATTATTTTTACAGATGGGCCTTTAGGATCGTCTGTTACTCAAACTGGTACATAAAGATTTTGACTTTTCACACGTTGAAAGACAAGTACTAAAATTTTTCCATTGATTCATAAAAATGTAGAAATTGGACAGAAAATGATAGAGGAGTGCAGGACTATAGGGGTGGGCATGGGGGGTAGGTGGGAGCTACTACAAAGATTGGAGGAGGGGAAGGGAAACCTTTTGTTTGCAGGCGGAAGAGGCAGGTAGCCATGTACCACGTGCAAAGAGGGTTTCAATTTTTCTCTCATTTAAGGACCCTTTTGTGAATGAACCCATCATCATCATGATCATCATCATACATACATGAGTATTTAAGACACTCAACCAACCTAAACCAACCCAAGACCAAGAACCTTTTAGTACCAGTGCATTGTCATCACCACCCCATCTGTCCCTCCTCTCTCTTGAAGCATCACAAATTTTTAAATTTTAATTCAACTACGTAGAATTTGACTGCATCCCAGACTTGTGCTTTCGCCTTCTGGTGTCTGTAGAAGTTTTCAGTGCATTTCAACTCCAATTCTTGAAGATAATGCTACCCAGAAGCCAATTAGATTGAATTGTTTGACTGTCCGTTTCTCAAAGTTTGGAGCTTTTTGGGCGGGTTTTTAAGGTCAGTCTCCTCAATTCAAATCTTTCTTTTGGCAGATTTTAGGCTGAGAACTTATGTATTTCTATAAAATTCATATGCAGTAAGTGTCTTGTTCTGATTTGGGTTCTACTGTTTTGCTGGAAACTTAGCTCAAATTGTCTCCGAGTATTGGGGAATAAAGAGAGTTCTCAACTTTGTCGTTGTTAGTTGCATTTACGGGATGGTATTGCTTCTGTGAATTTGAATACGTGATATGAACACCCAATTAGCTCAATATGATACTTATGTTTGTTTGAATTTTCTGCTATAGTGTTTATACGTGGATCATTTGCTTGTGTGATATCGAATAGCTGCATTTAATCAATGAGTTTTGACGTTATCAAGTGGCAGTTCTGGTATGATGCTGCTGAACGTAAAGAATGGATTCTGTTGATGACTCTTCTCCATTTCAACATGGCTGTTCTTTTCAATTGGAGCAATAATTTGTAATATAAAGTCAGAAAGTAATAAAATTTGCTTGACATGTTTTTTGTCATATTTAAAGTTGCTTTTTCATGAGCTTCGTATTGCTTTGCTGCATTTGAACAAGTTATGGATTATTATTTTCCTTTTGATGTAGAGAGAGAGATGGATGCAAGCAGACAAGTTACTCAAATTTATTTTCATCCATCCACCACACACAGGCACTATCAAAGAATAGGGTGAAGGCTAGGATCGTACTTTCCATACTTCCTTAAGAAATTGGAGAGTAGCTTCTATGCCTTTGAATCATAAATTTTAGTTCGTAACTTCTAAAATGTGTAATACCTTTCTAGATATAAACAAGTCCTATACCAACTTGTTTCGTGAATATAGATTGTGTGTTTTTATTTACCAAGTGTTGGTGGTTTAATACAATGTCATTAATGATCTGAATGAAGTTGATGAAGGCTAATTGTGTGCCTTGTAATGATATTTAACCTTGCAACAGCTTTTTTTTTTTTGTCCCATTTCAGGTGGTGCAGCATGTCAGAAGCCCAAAGGCAGCCTTTGGTGGGTGGTACCAATCACAGTAATGGGTACATGAATGGTGCAATATCATTTAGGTCTCCCAGTACTGTGTCTATTGTTGATGAATTCTGTCGTGCACTTAGTGGAAAGAGACCAATCCATAGTATCTTAATCGCAAACAATGGAATGGCTGCTGTTAAGTTTATAAGGAGTATCAGAACATGGGCTTATGAGACATTTGGCACAGAGAAGGCAATATTGCTAGTTGCAATGGCTACACCGGAGGACATGAAAATTAATGCAGAGCATATACGGATAGCTGATCAATTTGTAGAAGTACCTGGTGGAACCAACAATAATAACTATGCCAATGTTCAGCTTATAGTTGAGGTTTGTACCTATCTTTTTGTTTCTTAGCTTAAAATAGTTTATCATACAAATCGAGGAACGCATGATAAATGTGTTTATATGCAACCTATCTACGTTGAGACACTTCAAGAACTGCTGAATGGTTAGTCTGATAGCTAAATGAGCTTAATGGTGTCCCATCATTTGCAAAATTATGGTTTTCAAAGTGTTTCTTTCTTCAGAGTTCTTGAACTCTGGGGTTCTCAAGGTGGAGGAATGAGGAAATAGAATCAGGGGAGTACCTAGATGATCTTGATGTCTTTTGAGATGAAATGGATTTTTGGTAAATGTCAGGTGATTTAGAGATTTTTTTTTGTGATGAGTATCAAAAAATCTAAATTTCTGATGAGCAATTTAACTTCTTTGTTTCTAGATGGCAGAGATTACACATGTAGATGCAGTTTGGCCTGGATGGGGTCATGCATCTGAGAGTCCCGAACTGCCAGATGCTTTGGGTGCAAAAGGCATAATATTCCTTGGGCCTCCTGCCACATCTATGGGTGCTTTGGGAGATAAAATTGGTTCATCACTGATTGCACAAGCTGCTGAAGTACCTACCCTTCCATGGAGTGGTTCTCATGTAAAGTCTTTTGTACTCTGCCTCATAAGCTCTGCTCTTCTAATGTCTGACCTGGTATTGTGTATAATAAATGGTATCTGCCTTTTAGGTGAAAATTCCTCCAGAAAGCTGCTTGGTCTCTATTCCCGAAGATATATATAGTGAAGCTTGTGTTTACACCACAGAAGAAGCAATTGCTAGTTGTCAAGTTGTGGGATACCCTGCAATGATTAAGGCATCTTGGGGTGGTGGTGGTAAAGGCATTAGAAAGGTTTGTTACCTAATATTACAAATGATGCAGTGATCCCTTTTTTTGAGTTTTAGGTCTCGAATAGTTATTTTGTGTAGCTAATTTTGGTCATAAGTACCACTTCCTTTCTAGTGATTTTTGAAATTATGGTGAAAAGATTAGTGAATTTCTATCTGCAAGCAACAAGGTTGACACTCTATTGCCATCTCTTCTTCTAACATCATTAATCAATAGTAAATTGCCATTTTGACTTATAGGTCCATAATGACGATGAAGTTAAGGCACTGTTCAAGCAAGTACAGGGTGAAGTTCCAGGATCCCCAATATTTATTATGAAGGTTGCTTCCCAGGTAATATTTTCTTCCACATAATGTGATCTTGATGCTTAAGTTTTAATCTTTAGAAGTCATTCTAACATCGGAGGCTGTTTCTTGCTATTAGAGCCGGCATTTAGAGGTCCAATTGCTCTGTGATCAGTATGGCAATGTTGCAGCTCTTCACAGCCGTGATTGTAGTGTTCAAAGGAGACACCAGAAGGTGCGCTTGTACTTTTCTTGACTTCTGATCTGTATCTCTTTGTTTTTTGTGACTCAGGTTCTCTAACTTTCCTAGTAGTTTACAAGTATATATGTGAGTTAATTGAACATGTCTTTCTTTGTCTATTCAAACAAAGAGTAATCAGTCTTTAAAGCAGCATTATAACATCAGGTCTGTGTTATAAATTTGAAACTCAACTTTGTAATATTCAGGTCCACCTGTAAAGTATTGAGAAAAGAATTTGGAGTACTTCATTTGCATTTGACGTAAGGAAAACATTTTAGGTTAATAGATAATTGTCTGAAACACTGGGAGTCATTTGGAATATGAAAACTAACTATTACTTTTTCCTGTTGTCAGATTATTGAGGAAGGCCCAATAACTGTAGCTCCTTTAGAGACTGTGAAAAAACTTGAGCAGGCTGCTAGAAGATTAGCCAAATGTGTTAATTATGTAGGAGCAGCAACTGTTGAGTATCTCTACAGTATGGAAACTGGGGAGTACTACTTCTTGGAGCTCAATCCACGGTTACAGGTTTGACATACTTTCATGTATCATTATTTCCCGAGTTTCTCTTCTAAGATTTGATTTTCTTGTTTATTCTTAAATGTCAACTGTGGCTTAAATCTGATAAGATCTTAGATTTCAAATGTGGCATATTGGGGCTTTGGCAGTTAGGTTTCCTGAATGTTACTGTATTCTTGATATTTAGGTGGAGCACCCGGTGACTGAGTGGATAGCTGAAGTAAATCTTCCTGCAGCCCAAGTCGCTGTTGGGATGGGTATTCCTCTATGGCAAGTTCCAGGTTCAGTACAAAATTACCTAAGTTTATAAAAGGTCTTCATGTCATTTATCTTTCTCAATTGGATTCCTGATAGTAATTTTACCAGAAATAAGGCGTTTCTATGGGATGGAGCATGGTGCTGGATACGATGCTTGGAGGAGAACATCAGTTGTTGCTACTCCATTTGATTTTGACCAGGCAGCGTCTACAAGGCCGAAAGGTCATTGTGTTGCTGTTCGTGTTACAAGTGAGGATCCTGATGATGGTTTTAAGCCTACCAGTGGGAAAGTACAGGTTGGAAGTGATAGATTTTTGGTAGTTACATACATACATACATATATAATCCGATTTGGTATAACAGTAATATTAAATTAAATTTTCTGCAGGAGCTGAGTTTTAAAAGCAAACCAAACGTGTGGGCATACTTTTCTGTCAAGGTACTTCTTAGAAATTTAAGACACTGAAGATTTTTCTTATATGTATCAATGGTTGACTGACTAACAACATAATTCTTGCAGTCTGGAGGAGGTATCCATGAATTTTCTGATTCTCAATTTGGTAAGTCAAAGCCTTCTGAGGCTGTCTAGTGTAACAGAACTGCACATGCACCCTAGTGGGTGAATATGTTTTGCCTGCATTGTAATGTGTGTCGAAATTATTAGACTGATTTTGAATGCTGTCAAGAGTCATAATGCTCATAATTTAACCCAAAGTAAATAAAATCCCAATTTTCAATTATGTCTTTGAGGAGGATGAGATCATTTCATGCCTATAAAAGCCTGAGTCTTGTGTAAGAATTTAATGTTTGATTACAAGCCTGACTCTATCAGTTATTTCTATGGATATCACGTTGAACTATATGAGAACACAGAAAAGGTCACCATGTTAGCTGGTATGAATAAACCAGTGGCCGATGGTTCTGTCTAACTCACCAAAGCCTTGTAGAGTTGATGTTCAAACAGTCAAGAGAACTTGCGAACTTTCAATTTTTGTATGGGCTCTTTCTGGCTGACCTGATTCAGGTCTTTCAGTCTTTTGTTTGTAAGTCCATATGGTACAATGAGAGAACTGTCCATCCCTTAGATTTTCTGAAGGCCTTGTAATCTGTTTATTCTGTTTAGTGCTTGTTTTATCGAATGTATATAAATTGTCTAAAGCTGTAGGATCGTAATGGAAATTTTTACCTCAAATTTTTTCTTTCACATATTATCCATCTGAAACGAAGGGCATTTTTTTGTACTTTTGAATATAAATTAAGTTGTTTCATTATCTTCCAGGACATGTTTTTGCATTTGGAGAGTCAAGAGCCCTGGCTATTGCAAACATGGTTCTTGGGTTGAAGGAAATACAAATTCGAGGAGAGATTCGTACAAATGTCGATTACACAGTTGATCTATTACATGTAAGTCTTTTTGAAATGGAATTATCTGTTTTTCTTTTAAGTCAACTGAATAGATGGTAGTGAATATTTTAGTGATTTTGTAGGCTTCAGATTATAGAGAGAATAGAATCCACACTGGCTGGTTGGACAGTAGAATCGCAATGAGGGTTAGAGCAGAAAGGCCACCTTGGTATCTGTCTGTGGTTGGAGGTGCTCTTTATGTAAGTGTTCCTTTCAAATGCTTAGTATAAAGATGTTGAAGGTTTATTTGGAGAATATATTTTCTGAACAACATCTTCATCATTCCTCTGTATTTTATTTATTTATTATTATATTTTTTCCTTGTTCAAATTCAGAAAGCTTCTGCTAGTAGTGCAGCTGTGGTTTCAGAATATATTGGTTATCTTGAAAAAGGACAAATTCCTCCAAAGGTACCTGCCTATCCCACTTTTTTAGTTCGAGCATGTACATCTTCTTTGTTTCATCATTGATGGCTATTTCCTACTTGCAGCATATTTCACTTGTCAACTCCCAAGTTTCATTGAACATTGAAGGAAGCAAGTACATGGTGAGTATTGCGTTACAGCATGACAAAATTGCTAGGTCATTAACATCGACCTTGAGTTATCTGATAAGAGTGATGCAAAAAGGGTGGATAGGCTTACATTTGATCTCTTTAAATAGTTCAGGAGAAAAGAATGTGATATTTCTTCCTGCCAATTTCTCTTTTATTTTTGACTCGAGGTTTTATTTTTATTTTTTCCACCTTCTTGTAATCTCTGGTTGTTTCTCAGATAAGTATGGTTAGAGGTGGACCAGGAAGTTACAAATTGAGGATGAATGAATCAGAGATTGAAGCAGAAATACATACTTTGCGGGACGGAGGTTTATTAATGCAGGCAAGGATTCTTGTTAAACATAGTGCTTTAATACGACCCTTGCATTGGCTACCCACCATATTAGCACTGACTTATTACCTAGTGCATGGATATATGAGTTGGATGTTGCAAATGGTTTTTACTTGGCATGATACTTAATGTATTGCATTTTGAAATGTCTCAGCTGGATGGGAACAGTCATGTTATATATGCGGAGGAGGAAGCAGCTGGGACTCGCCTTCTAATTGATGGGAGGACTTGCTTGCTTCAGGTACCAAAATCTAATTCTACTTTCTTACAAAATGTTTGATTTCTCATGACTTGATAGTGGAGGTCTATTTTCCGGTTGTCTCCAGAATGATCATGATCCATCAAAGTTGGTAGCAGAGACACCATGCAAGTTGCTAAGGTATTTGGTTGCTGATGGCAGCCGTGTTGATGCTGACACGCCTTATGCAGAGGTTGAGGTCATGAAGATGTGTATGCCCCTTCTCTCACCTGCCTCTGGAATTATCCATTTCAAGATGTCGGATGGTCAAGCTATGCAGGTAAACCAATTGTACATAGAAGTCTCTTTTATTTACTTCCCCTTGTCATTAAAACTCTATTTTATGGGTAGGCTGGTGAACTCATAGCAAGACTTGACCTGGATGATCCTTCTGCTGTAAGAAAAGCAGAACCTTTCCATGGGAGTTTCCCAGTTCTTGGACCACCAACTGCTATCTCGGGAAAAGTTCATCAAAGGTGTGCTGCAAGTTTGAATGCAGCTCGGATGATTCTTGCAGGATACGAGCATAACTTTGGTGAAGTAAGAAGTCTTTTGGCTTTATGGAAAAGGAATATTTTAGTTGTATTATGACTAGTATTTGCTAGGCCTTCATCTAATAGATCCATCTTCTGGGCTATATGGAGAAGAAATATTTTATATAGGTTTGCTAAAATGTATGGTTTTCCTAATCATATTCATGCACATTACAGGTGGTTCAGAACTTGTTAAGCTGCCTGGACAATCCTGAGTTGCCTTTCCTTCAATGGCAAGAATGCTTTGCTGTTCTGGCAAATCGACTTCCCAAGGAGCTTAGACATGAAGTAAATGCCCTATTCTTCTGTAATCATGTTTTCCCAAATGTTAGTACCTGGTTGCTCTTCTGGATCTTATTTGCTTCTAAATTACAAACTTTTTTAGTTGGAAGCAAAATACAAGGAGCATGAAGGTATCTCGAACTTGCAGAATGTTGACTTTCCTGCAAAAATTCTCCGAGGTGTAATTGAGGTTGGTCCTTTATCAGAAACTTGACATCCTTCAACGGCTTATATTTTGTCTGTCATTCATTTGTTCATTTATTGTTTTCAATCTAGGCCCACCAAATGTCCTGCCCTGACAAAGAGAAAGGAGCTCAGGATAGACTAGTTGAACCATTACTCATTCTTGTCAAATCTTATGAAGGTGGAAGAGAAAGTCATGCCCGTGTTATAGTTCAATCTCTGTTTGAAGAATATTTATCTGTTGAAGAACTATTTAGTGACAACATCCAGGTTTGTTCTTTTGGAACAGAAGTTTATTTAAGATTAACATTAATATCCTGCTTTCTCCCATAAAGACAAGCATTGCATTGGCAATGTGAGACTTGCATGAAATATACAGTCTTTCAGTTATATATTGGTTAGCCTTTCATATATTATATACGGGAAACTGATATAATCAAGCTTTCTTTCAGCTCTGCTTCAGTTCTTCCTGCCCCCAAAACACAACCCCCATCAGAAGAATAGGGAAAATTGAAAATTATATGAAAAACAGTTTGGTTGCCACCTTTCCAGTATGCATCATTTTTGGCAATCTATGCTTTGCTGGTCTCTGATTGTCTTTGTGATCCAAAGCTGAAAGAATAAATCATGAGAAGCTTGCTTGAAATGTCAGATATCCACCCTTCTATTTTCACCCTTAGTCAGTATCAAGTTCCAATGCATTTTCCTTTGCAGGCTGATGTAATTGAGCGGCTTCGCCTTCAGCATAAGAAAGATCTGTTGAAGGTTGTGGACATTGTTCTTTCTCATCAGGTATATCGGAAATACTGAATTGGTATACTGTGCTTGTTTCTGGCGGTCTGTCATTGTAAAGGATTGTTCCTAAACCATGCGACCTTTCAGGGTATCAAGAGCAAGAACAAGTTGATATTGCGTCTCATGGAACAACTTGTATATCCAAATCCTGCTGCATACAGGGATAAACTAATTCGTTTCTCAACGCTCAATCATACCAATTACTCTGAGGTTGGACTTCAACTCACTTAATATGCAAGACATGAAAGATTCAAGAATCTGAACCTTAATGTGCTTTTGCAGTTAGCTTTAAAGGCAAGTCAATTGCTTGAGCAAACAAAGTTGAGTGAACTTCGCTCTAACATTGCCAGAAGTCTTTCTGAGTTAGAAATGTTTACTGAAGATGGTGAAAACATGGATACTCCAAAGAGAAAAAGTGCCATAAATGAAAGAATGGAGGCACTTGTAAGTGCTCCTTTAGCAGTTGAAGACGCTCTAGTTGGTCTTTTTGATCATAGTGATCACACGCTTCAGAGGAGGGTTGTAGAAACTTATGTTCGTAGGTTGTACCAGGTACTATAGCTCAACTTCTTGTTTTTTCCCTACATAAATTTTCTTCACTTTGCTTTCTCTAACATTAACATCTTTTTCAGCCCTATCTTGTAAAAGGTAGTGTTAGAATGCAGTGGCACAGATCTGGACTTATTGCTTCATGGGAGTTCCTGGAAGAGCATATAGAGAGGAAGAACTGGTATCAAGATCAGACACTAGAGAAACCATTACTTGAGAAACATAGCGATAGGAAATGGGGAGCCATGGTTATCATCAAGTCTTTCCAGTTACTGCCAACAATTTTAACTGCTGCACTAAGGGAAACAACACACAGTCCGCAGACAACAACATCCAAGGGATCTATTCTACCAGCTAGCCATGGTAACATGATGCACATTGCATTGGTGGGCATTAACAACCAGATGAGTATGCTTCAGGACAGGTAACCAAACATCTCCTTTCCATTACTCGCTGCGTTGCCAGTGACACAATGGGAAAAAAAGAGAGGATGCAAGTTTGCTAAAATTTTCTTGACTTGAGCACATGTGAAATGGAAGACTTGCAAGCATATGGTGCAGCCAAATGGTGTTGATTCAGCTAACTTAATTAATCTATTAAGTTTTTTGATTCATCAGGAGGTATAGGCAAATGATGACCTCAAATTGGTGCTTTTACCTATCTGAGAAAACATTTTAGTCCTTAACTGTAGGTAGGCAAACTCAACATGCAGAAAGATCATTTTCTACAACACATACGAAGAAAATTATTCTCCATATGGGCAAATGCAAAAATCCTACTTAATTGATTCCTTTTTTTGCCTGAATAGTTCCCTAAACATTTTATTGGTCTGCATTTGTTACCTGACATGATAAGAATGATTTATTTATGCTCCTTTCTAAATTTGGTTAAGATTCTACTTATTCATGCTTGATGTGAATGATTATTCTTATTGTGCATTTGGTTCATCTGCAGTGGTGATGAAGATCAGGCTCAAGAAAGAATAAACAAGTTGGCAAAAAAATTAAGAGAACAAGAAGTAAGCTTTAGTCTGAGAAGTGCAGGTGTAGGCGTAATCAGCTGTATCATACAAAGAGATGAAGGTCGGGGCCCAATGAGGCACTCTTTTCACTGGTCAGCAGAAAAACAGTATTATGAAGAAGAACCTCTATTGCGCCACCTGGAGCCTCCTCTATCCACATACCTTGAACTGGTTTGTCATCGTCTTTGCCTCCAAAATTTTTGTTCTTTTTCTGCCTTTTGTTTTTAAGAATCGATGAGGAAATAGCAGAACTAATTGCTTGTTTGCAATAAATTTGACTTAACTCCCATCTGAACAGGACAAACTTAAGGGTTATGACAAAATACAATATACACCATCCCGTGACCGTCAGTGGCATCTGTACACAGTTGTGGATAAGCCTGTTCCAGTTCAGAGAATGTATCTCAGAACTCTTGTCAGGCAGCCTACATCAAATGATAGTTTAACAGTTTATCAAGGATTAGACAAGGAAAGGAGTCAATCTCCGTGGGCTATATCGTTTACATCAAGGAGCATTTTGCGGTCACTGGTGTCTGCAATGGAGGAACTTGAACTGCATGTCCATAATATTACTGTCAAATCTGACCATGCTCATATGTATCTTTATATTTTACAGGAGCAACAAATAGATGATCTGTTACCCTACAACAAGTAGGCACATTTCTTCTTGATAAGTTTCTTACAACTGAAAGCAGATCAAATATATTCAAAGAAGATCTAACTTCAAGACATTGTTTGCAGGAGGGTGGACATTAACGATGGGTGTGAGGAAGCTATAGTTGAGAAAATCTTGCAAGAGCTGGCACATGAGATTAATACATCTATTGGTGTGAGAATGCATCGTTTAGGTGTTTGTCAGTGGGAGGTGAAGCTTTGGATATCATCTGAAGGAGAAGCAAATGGTGCTTGGAGGGTGGTTGTTGCAAATGTGACAGGACACACTTGTATTGTGCATGTAAGTTAGCTGCTGTGCTTCAATTGCTGTTAGCAAGTGATCAGCAATTGTCTGGAGATCTACTCGATTTTTTTTTTTAAATGACAGTTATCATAGCCTACGGGCAGAGTACAAACATCTAAAAGTTCGTAACTTTACGAGAGATGCAATGTCTGAATTTAATGAATTTATTAATAATGGTAAATTTAATCATGTAAATCGGGTAGACTTTTGCATATAGTTATAAAAATATGGTTTTGCAGTGTGAGCAGTTAGAGGCATCTTTGTCCATACATATCCTTACATTAAGTTATAATTATGTTTTTTGTTACTTGTGCAAACCGATGTGCATCTGATTTTGGGCAACAGTGGTTGCAATTAGTGTTAGATGATGAATATTGCGTAAATTAAATTAAGGTCTTAATGTTATATATCTATGCTCAGGTATACCGCGAAGTGGAAGACCCTACTGAACACAAAGTTGTCTACCATACAATAACTGAGAGGGGCCCTTTGCACGGTGTCCCTGTTAATGCATCATATCAGCCTTTGGGGGTATTGGATCGGAAACGCCTTTTAGCCAGGAAAAGCAACACCACTTACTGCTATGATTTCCCGCTGGTAAAGATTATAACTCTTGTTTCAAGATAGAAAAATCACTATGTCCTCACTAAACAACTTTTTCTTTAACAGGCATTTAAAGCTGCCTTGGAGATGGCTTGGTCATGCCAACATTTAGGGCATAAAAGGCCTGAGGATAAAGTTATCCTCGAAGTGACAGAGTTAATTTTTGCTAACACTGGAGCTAATTGGGGTACTCCTCTTGTTTCTGTGGAGCGGCAGCCTGGGCTCAATGATGTTGGCATGGTAGCCTGGAGCATGAAAATGTCTACACCTGAGTTTCCTTCTGGACGGACAATTCTTGTTATAGCAAATGATGTGACCTTTAAAAATGGATCCTTTGGCCCGAGGGAGGATGCATTTTTCCAAGCAGTGACTGAGGTCGCCTGCAGTCTAAAACTGCCTTTAATATACTTGGCGGCCAATTCTGGTGCTCGTATTGGTGTTGCTGAAGAAGTAAAATCTTGCTTCAGAGTGGGGTGGTCTGATGAATCAATCCCTGACCGCGGCTTCCAGTATGTATATTTAACTCCTGAAGATTATGCTCGGATCGGATCATCTGTAATAGCACACGAAACAAAAATGACAAATGGAGAATCACGGTGGGTAATAGATTCCATTGTGGGGAAAGAGGATGGTTTAGGGGTTGAGAACTTAAGCGGCAGTGGAGCCATTGCCAGTGCATACTCACGAGCATACAAGGAAACCTTCACCCTAACATATGTGACAGGCAGAACAGTGGGCATAGGTGCTTATCTTGCTCGGCTAGGTATGCGGTGCATACAAAGGCTTGATCAGCCTATTATCCTGACTGGTTTTTCGGCATTAAATAAGCTTCTGGGTCGGGAGGTATATAGCTCCCACATGCAACTTGGTGGACCAAAAATTATGGCAACCAATGGAGTAGTTCATCTGACAGTTTCAGATGATCTTGAAGGGGTATCAGCTGTTTTAAAATGGTTGAGCTTCATTCCTCCTTACTCAGGGGGTCCACTTCCACTGTTGCCCCCCTTGGATCCTCCAGAGAGACCTGTTGAATATCTGCCAGACAATTCATGCGATCCACGTGCTGCTATATGTGGTGCTTCAGATGGCAGTGGAAACTGGTTGGGGGGGATATTCGACAGGGACAGCTTTGTCGAAACATTGGAAGGCTGGGCAAGAACTGTTGTTACTGGAAGGGCAAAGCTTGGAGGAATCCCCGTAGGAATAGTTGCTGTTGAGACTCAAACGATGATGCAAGTCATCCCTGCAGATCCTGGGCAGCTCGATTCCCATGAAAGGATTGTCCCTCAAGCAGGCCAAGTATGGTTTCCTGATTCTGCCACAAAAACAGCTCAAGCATTAAATGATTTCAACAGGGAAGAGCTGCCACTTTTCATTCTTGCAAACTGGAGAGGCTTTTCAGGTGGACAGAGGGACCTTTTTGAAGGCATCCTTCAAGCTGGATCGAATATTGTCGAGAACCTTAGAACATATAAACAACCTGTTTTCATATACATACCTATGATGGGTGAGCTCCGTGGTGGAGCATGGGTTGTTGTGGATAGTAAGATCAACCCTGACCATATCGAGATGTATGCAGAACGAACTGCTAAGGGAAATGTTCTTGAGCCAGAAGGTCTAATTGAGATTAAGTTCCGGACAAAAGAGCTGCTGGAATGCATGGGTAGGCTTGATCAGCAGCTGATTGGTTTAAAAGCAAAACTTCAGGAGGTGAAGAGCACAGAAGCTGTAGATGGCCTGCAGCAACAGATAAAGGCTCGAGAAAAACAGCTTTTGCCAGTTTACACACAGATTGCTACAAAATTTGCAGAACTGCATGATACGTCATTTAGAATGGCTGCAAAAGGGGTAGTCAGAAAAGTTGTAGATTGGGCAGATTCCCGTTTTTTCTTCTATAGAAGATTGTACCGGAGAGTTGTTGAGGACTCACTGATAAGGACAGTAAGAGATGCTGCAGGCGACCTGCTGACTTACAACTCTGCAATGGATATGGTAAAGAAGTGGTTTATGGATTCTGAGTTTTCAGGAGGTAAACCAGATGCTTGGACGAATGATGAGGCTTTCTTCTCATGGAAGGATGATTTCAGCAATTACGAAGAAAAGTTGCAGGAGTTGCGTGTGCAGAAAGTGCTGCTTCAATTAACAAAGATCGGTGATTCAGCATTGGATTTGCGTGCTCTACCTCAAGGTCTTTTTGCCCTGCTACAGAAGGTAACGTGACATAAATTCTTTCCCTTTCTACTTCTCATGTCCTACTACAGTTTTGAGGAGAGGGCTGATCTTTGGAATGCAATGCAGGTAGAAGAGCCATCCGCTAGAGAACAATTGGTTGGCGAACTACGAGCAGTGTTTAATCGATCAAGCAATTCATAACAAGTCAATAGTCGAATTTGAACACCAAAGTAAAGCTCATTTTGCTCCTTGGATGAGTTCATTGCTGATCATTAGTCTACTGAATTCCGTGCCTTAATGTCAAAAGCCCCATGATGGTGGCTTGAAATGGTTGGCGCAAGATGCAAAATGATCAAGTAGCGGTCTACTTAATTAGACGAAACTTGACAGGTTTTGGTCGTCCAAAAAATATTGAAGGGGAAAGGTAAGATTCCAAAGCAGTGAGTATAGCAAAGTGTATATAGTGTAATTTGTCTGAGAGAAATATTAGTAGTATTCCATTCTTTGACCAGAGAAGAAACAGAGTGCCATTGGCGGTGAATTTCAATTTCATTATCATCATTTCATTGTTAGTGGAACAAATTACATGTAACTGATCATAAACCATCTTTCATCTTATTACAAAGCGGTGTACTTTTAAGAAAGCCTGAGAAGCAGCAGAGTCATCAATGTAACATGCAAAGTAGTTAAAAAGTTAACTCTAATCTTTCCGTAGTTTTTGGATGCCTGTCCAAAGCACAAGGTCGTTCCTAGTATTTGTGCAGTAAAACAGTGTAGTCTCTTGCGAGACGTCAAAAGACAATGCCAGGGGTGTGCATTCGGTGCAAAAGCGGTAATTCGGTGCAATGAATTCGGTTATTCGACCTATAGAAATCTAAACCGTTTTCAATTTCGAATTGGTCATAATCGAATTCATTCCGCAACCGATTTCAAATTCGAAAACGATAATGAATTCGGTCTAACCGAATTCATCTATTAAAAAAAAACTGATTTTTTTAAAAATTATTACTGATTTGATCTCCAAATTTATTCATAATTTAACACATTACTTATGTTCTAATCATTTTGTGGTTTAATTTAATTGGCATTTATTTGATCACTTATACCTAGAATCCTTAATCAATAATTTAAGAAACACATAAAAAGTGATTAATTTAAACTAGAATAAACTTTAGACTGTATAATGATTAGTGATAATTTATGAATTTATAATTTACAATGATTAATAATAAGTAATATTAGTTACAAACTTACAAATTACAATGATTAGTGTTAAGTTATATTAGTTACAAACTTATAATTTATTTCAAATCAAAATAAAACTTATTTACTTACATATGTTATTGTGAAAGTCAATACACTAATACATTGATTTGCAATTCACATGCATTCGCTTACACTGCTTAGTTGTCTTGTCTATACTTAAAGCCTTAAGATTAGTGAATAGATAATATGAATTTTTATGTTAAATATGTAATATAAATTTAGAGCACACTAATACTTGCAAGTTACAGATTACGTATTCAAATATTCAATAATTCAAACATGAATGATCAATGATGTATCAAATTACCAATATCTAAATTCTAATTACTAATTATGTTTATTGTTTAATATTTAGTATTATACATATATGTAAATTAATTATTATCTAATTCTAGTCATGTTACTCATGTATAAAATAATAAGTAGTTATCTTATATTGTTATGTATTACTATATATTTGTATTATTATAGTCATATAACAATTAACAAATACTAAAATAATATATTGTACATTATTATATATTATTATTATTATAAGTACATGATATGATGATAATACCATATACTAATTATTATTAATAGCATTGACCTATATAATATAATAATATATTAGTAGTATATACTAATACTAAATAGTATTAATCTATATATTATATTATTTTATATACCAATTTGGTATTCGAATGCGGTAATGCGGTACCCTATTTCAATTATCGAATTTGAATGCAAAATCGGTTATTACCAAATTCATAATCTCATTACCTATTTCATACCATATTAGAATTCGGTGAATTCGGTATGTATCGAATTTGTACCAAATTACCAAATACCCGATTTCAAATTACCGAATTAAATTTGAATTCGGTATGAACCGAATTTGCTCACCCCTTGCCAAGTAACGGATTTAATGTACTTGCACTATTTGCCATGGAAAATTGAATTGCAACAAGCACTTTCCTGCAAAAATGTAATGTTTTTAACATTGACTCTTATTACTTACATTAAGAGAGAGAAGAAGAATAAAATGGTCCAAATATATGTGTTGAATGTCCACTGATGCTCATCCACTTTATATTGCATTCAAAAAAATAATTTTTAATTACTCATTGTATAAATGGAACCCAAGGTTGGGACGGTTACCAGCTTAATAGTCTCGAAATGATTTTGTCCAATTTAATAAAGGCAATAATTGGTCAAGATTACATAGCAAAGAAAATAACAACTTGGCGGTCCTCAAACGAGGAAATTTAGATTAAATTTCCTATCAATTTTTTTGCTCTTTATCTTGAAGAGCGAGTTATTAAAAATCTCGTACACCAGATACAATACAAACAATTTATGGATTGCACATAAAAAAGAATGATTAAATAACATTCATTTCTTCTTCCGTTGTTTCTTTTCTTTTTCCTTCTTCTTCTGCTCTTCCTTTTTCTTCTTCTCTTTCTCAGCTTTCCTTTTCTTTTCCTCCTCAGCTTGTTTCTTCTTCTCTTCCTTCCTTTTCTTCTCCTCTTTTTCCTTCCTCTCAGCCTCTTCTTTCTTTCTTTTTTCCTTTTCCTTCCTCTCAGCTTCTTCTCTTTTCTTCTTCTCCTTCTCCTTGGCTTTTCTCTCCTCTGCCTTCTTCTCCTTCTCTTTTTCCTTTTGTTTCTTTTTCTTCTTCATCTCCTCCAACTCTTCCTTTGTTTGCTGCTTCTTCAAGTTGAAACACATTTTGCCAGCTCCTTTTGGAATGAAATTTGCAGAAGTCTACTTCTTTCCTATGATCAAAGAACACCCTAACAAATTGTTCCGCTCAAGCCCATCATCTCATGTTCTTTATACTTTACAGTCTAGCTGCATGGGATTAGGCTGTCCCTAATCTGCGTTGTCTCATGGCTAATCCGCCAAATATTTTGCTGCCGTCCAATCCTTTTGGATTCAGGCATTTGTCTTGTTGCATGTGCACTTTTATTGCAATGAACCGTCATTTTTATCAGACCAAGAATGTTTCCACGCCAATAAACAAAAGTTGTCTAGCAAGTTCTTGTTTATTAATAACAATAACAAGAATCTATGTGCATTACACAATAAATAAACAGTACTACAAGAAGAAAACTGCAAGTATTGGTTAAATGAGCAACGCTTTCTATGCATCATCGTCGCTACTGTTTGCACTCTATAAAGAAAGAATTATTTGCATCGATCTATGTGATTTGCCTATTGAAATTTGCCCAAGTAAGAATTCCTCTTATGCAATAAGAGCTCATACAAACTAGTTGTAAAGAAACTTTAACAGTTAAAAAGTTTATAATAGATCTATAGATAATTAAAATATCAGCTTCTCACATAAATTTGGATGACTAAGATGATACAAAAAGAAAATACAACCTAGTAATGTGCTACATAGTTAAAGGTGTTAGTTATTTGATTGCCTTCTTTCAATCTTCAACGCGTAATGAAGCTAGGATTTAAGATCCACCGTCCACAGCTAAGGTTCATTGAAGATTCCTTTATGACTGGAAAATCAGTATTGCTTGGTTCTTGTAAAATAAGTTTTAGAATGTGAATCTGGAACACAGTCACTTCCCCTTGTCAATCCATATTTAAGTTGTCTACTAACTTTTGTTATCGAGTATTCAAATGCCTATGAGGGCGCTTCAAATCCTCTGTCTTGAGATCACTTTCTGTCCCATCTGTCTCGTGTTAATTTACTTATCACAGGCACACACATATGATCATGTTTTAGGTCCTAGCCATCCAGAATGGAAAATGCTACTACGTCTTTTAGTGAGAATTGAACACTCAATTTATGAGAAGAAACAAGTATCTTCTACCATTGAATTATGCACGAAGGGACAATGCTTCTTCAGGCTATAATTTTGTTAAAACCCATTTTTATTGATTGTCCTTTGTGTCTGAAAATCATGAATTATAAAACAAAAAATTCAACAAATTATTAAAGGAGAAAGAAAAACAACACCTATGTCCCATCTATGGTGTCAAGACTCTGGAGAAGTTGGTGAGTATAGTTCATGTTTACTGATAACCCACCACTAAATATTAGTACTTTACGTGGTATTGTCATAACATGAGAATTTTTTTATCAATTGGGAAACAATTACCAGGTGTACTTAGTAGTTGCTCTGGATCTACATAAAATTTTTTATAAAAATATTGAAACTTCCATCTCCCACTCTCAGAATGATATTTTTAACTAAATCCCAATGCATGAGCCCATTATTTCTGCTAATCTGGTGCATTTTTGAACATTGTGGTTGCGGAAAAAAAAAATCATAGATATCTTAATTTCTCCGAAAGCAAAATTTAAGAGATTATACAAAACGTATGCAAAATTACATAATTCACGAATTGATGATCCTTGCCTACAATTGTCCCTAAATAGGACTAGTTGGTAAACAATTCTGTGATCCCAAAACAAAATACTAGCATCCAAAACATTTCTTCTATCTAGTGTTGTAATTATTGAAACTTCGAATCACAAAAAGCCAATGGCACGAGAATTTGCCTATTATTTGTCCCCCTTAGGGATCGCATCTTTCGAAATGCCTGCAGCTAGTAGGCCGAGTACGGCTGCTTCTGATGACAGCCCATGCAGCCCAGCGCCTATAATTTCCGAGTCCCGGTGCTGCGGAAAGCCCATATTCCATGTTGAATCCTTCTAAAACTGTCCTAATCCCCATTTCATATGTTCAAGAGTGTATCTCTTACGTACACTGATAATGTATATATATATACACCATCATTAATTTTATTTTAAATTTTGTATAATTATCATTCAATTCAAAACATTGATATTGTATACATTATTATTAATCCAATCTCAAATTTAATGTAATTGTCATTCATTCGAGCAAGCTGACAGTTTATACATTTTAGTATATATAAGATTAATCCTATGATCATACGTTCTACAGCAGAAGGCAATTATTCTTCGATTATGTTATTAGAAAAACAAAGAAAAAAATTAAAAAAGAAGGTCCATATCCAGAATATTTTTCTCTGAGCGAAAATGTTGTCATGCAAGCCTCCAGACGAAAATGTACGAGTTTTGTTAAACATAATTTCTTCAGCAATCAGTTTCCAAATTGTTTTCTTACTTCAGAAAAATATATATTGATAAAACTCCTATTCCAAATTTAATCGACAGAATCTTCCTAAACTTCTATATTCCTGTCTAAACTTAAAAAGGGAAAATCCCCCAGATATTTCGCAGTAGCTGATTGTATCTGATATACATAAATCTCATGTTCCTACCTCAACCTAAAACCATAACCAACTTTTGTGACTTTCTTGATAATATTCATCATATCTAGTCAAACTAAACCATTCGTCGTAGGTGATATGGATGAAGAATCCTGGAAACCTGATTTTTCCATTCTCATGACTGTTTTTATTTTAAATTGTGAGTCGTGACAACACCAATTATTTCATCCAAAATTTTCTATCCTGGGACTGTGAAAGATGGTTCCATAATTTTCCTGAGACACGACACCGTGAATATAACCAGAAAGAAGGACGAAACACAATGCAAAAGTTGACCAGACCATCTCAAACAATTTAAATACATATTGTAGTGTTATTTGAAGCTCTATCCTTGGGATAATATGTTAAACGCCAGGAACAAATTAACCCATCAAGGTATTGCAAGTATGTAATTGGACTTTCTTATTAATATACAAAAAAAAATGCAAAATCTTTGGAGAGAAGGGAATATCTTCAAAAGGGAGGGGTTTTGAGGCTATAAAATAATTATATATATATGTTTTTCAGTTTTGAGACAAAGTATCTGCCAGGCATCTATAGTAGACATCAGGGTCCAAGACACCCATTACGGTTAATATAACAGTCTTCAAGAACATAAACAAGTGCTATATCAATAATCATTTATGACTTGGAGACAAAATATGCATGTCGAGTTTAGTTTGGACTGCAAGAACCGATGGTTAATTCAACATCATTAATTTAGCTATCTAATTCTCAATACGGCAATTCCGCGTAAAACTCAACAGACAATTTGATTTTGACAACATTCATTTACAAGTGTTTGGCTTTATTGCAACTGATCCTTATGACCAAGAAAGAAGACAGAAATTGCTGAGTTTTTGGCTTTATTGTTACTTATCTCTATATACACCAATTCGTGTTTCATTATTATCGAAGCAGTGAGTTTTATTATATTATTCCTTGACCAAGTTCTTTCAAGTTTTATCTACTTCTAATAGTATATATACATGCAAAAAAAACCCTCTCAGAGCCGGCTAGCAGCTAGTCTCATTGCTACATGGATGGTTGCCTGAGCTCAACATTAAAGAGAGGGAGCAGCATCATGATGAGCTATTCTGTACATCAGAATTTTAACGTTGTTTCATGCAGAGCTACCATACAATGTGGACAGAAAAGGGCTATAAACTTTCATGAAGTTCTGTCTAGTAGTGGAAGTGTGAGTGAGATAAAGAAGGCATACAGGAAAATGGCACTTCAGTATCATCCTGATGTTTGTCATTCTTCCGTGAAGGAAGAATCCACCAAGATGTTTGTGGAGTTGCAGGAGGTTTATAGGAGTTTGATGGATGGAGCTTTGGAAAATGATTGCAGCTTTGGGGTAGGCTTGGAAGAGAGGCAATGCCCAGAAAGGCATCCAAGAAGCAAGTGGGAAAGCCAACTCATTGAATTGAGCAAACAATCTCAAATGCGAAGACTCCGGAAAGATGGAAGTTGGGGATGCAGAATGAGGGCTCGATTTATCCATCCGTGAACTTGTGATATACTGTAGCATTCTTCTCCATACTTCCATCATCTTATTACTATAAATTTTTTTTTTGTTCCTTCCCCAAGTCAATAAGATAGTTTTGCAGGGGTAGAAAAGCTATATTGGATTGAATTCTTTAATTCTTTTACCTTCATTCTTTTGTTTTACTGTTTGTTTTACTTTTCATGAACCTTTGCATGTAAAATATGTGCTAGTGCCTTGGGTTGTAAGGTATTGGAAGATTGCCGGTTCTTAGACCCTTTACAATCCTTAGATATTTGTAATAGAAAAGGACGTATGAAACTCAAAGGCTCGAGTCTTGGCATGCTTTTCAATGACAAAGTCTTGAAAGGAAAAAAAGAACTGTGCTGTTGCGCTTTAGTTTTTGGCTAATCAGTGTCATTTTTCTGGTGATGGAAAAATTCGACAAACTGAATACGCAGTAAAAATAAAAAATGTAACCTAGTGTTTTTTTTTAATCATCGCAAAGTTTATATCGAAAGCTTCAAGAAATGCAAACGTTTGAAGAGACAAATCTGTCGTTTTAACTTTTGACTAAAGTAACTATTTACCAATGCAGAATTTTCCAAATATGTTAGACAAAACTTCTTCGGAAATATCTTCACCGCTTATCTGCCCAAGGGCCAAAGCAGCTTCCCTCAAATCGATTGTCCAAAAGTCTAGCGGAATTTCCTCCTCTATTGACGACTTTAATCTAACAAGAGCATCCCTCGTCCGAACAAGCTGCTCACATTGTCTCTGACAATCAGTAACATTTTGAAAATCAGAACAAAACATTTAAGGGATAAAAATTAGAAAAGTTATGACACTGTAAAATGTAAATCCATATTGGAAGTACACAAGTCAGTGTAACCAAAGGAAACAAAGTACATAACTCAGTGGCCAGACATCCAAGGGGGGTCTCAAACCATTCAGAAGCCAAACTCGAATCTTTAGCAATAAATTGCATAACATGCCCAGACATACAAGAAGGTGAATATTCTAAGATAAAAACAGGTTATTGAATTATATCATGCGTAGTCGGATCCCTAGAAGCTCGTGATGGAAAGCAATGGAAGGCTTCTCTTTCCACGCTGGACTAACAAATATAGCTCAAATACAAATAATAGGTCATTGTGAAACCAACATCCAGAGACTTTGGAAGAGACAATTAAGATGGCAATAAGTCAAAGTTTCCCAGAGCAGATGAAAGACAGGAAAGTTGAAATGATTTCACATGCAAAGAAAGTTACAGGAACTAACCTGGTTCACGGCCCATCTGCAACCTCCTGCAGGAATTGTGTTAAGACCAACAATCTCTAGAATGGCAGCCTCCAGATCAGTAATCCCTTGTCCAGTGACAGCACATGTAAAAATAAGTTTATTGAAAAAGGTAGCTGTAGTGTCCCATTTGTAGGAGGTAGTTGGGGCACAATCAATTTTATTAATAACAAGGATTATTGGAGAGGTAGATCCTGATGCACCCTGGAATTAAACAACAAACGATGAGAATCAGAGGTTTAATCTCAGAAGAAGAAATCTCAGCATTAGTTGCTGTTGGCTTACCTGTATGGGATCTCATAAATACTATTGCCAACTAAATTGTTGATTAATCATTACAGCTATATTTTCTGCACAGACTATTATGGCAACCTAAACAATCTAGGATAGCACCATGACAGAAGGCCAGAAACACCATATCTGCGCAATCATTTCGGAAGCTACCCTAGCATGGTTTGTTAGCAAGAAGTGCATATAGGGCACAGCACTAAGACCCCTGCAGCTGAGCAAAGGCAGAATCGTAGGCATGCACCTGAGCACAGTGGTTCTGGTTTAAGTATTGAATGCCAAACTAAATTTTGACAGCCATGGATTAACGAATAATACATATACCTAAATCAGAGCTTCATGATAACAAATTTAAAACTACTTATCATGCAAGCCAAGCAAGTAGCAAGCATTCTATGTGAAAGGTTACCAAATTCCAAATCTTGACATGCAACTCATCATTCAGATGCATACTCAAGAGAAGCAAAAACGTGACAATAAACTGGAACTGATTTGTGATAGTTTGAAAAACAAGTATTCCACTAACTGAGCATCTCAGCGGTGGGATTAAATAAGGGGACCAGCTCTTCTCCTCTCGAAGTACCTACCAGCAAGAATCCAGTCATGCCAGTCTAAGGTTGCAACAAGAACTGAAGATAATTCCTATTTTCCATAATAATCAGCTTAACGGAGATATTTATCATTTCATAGCAGTGCAAATGCATAAAACACACATCCACAGTATTATGATATCAATTTCCAGGGAGCACAATTTGGCCAGAAATTTTCACAATATGAAGAAATAAAAAGGTCTCTCCAAGTCTCATGTGCAATTCAAGGCAGTATGAAGAAAATAATACCTTGTTACTTTGAATCCTTTCAAGAAGTACGGTGTCCTCTATAGTCCACCCATCGGCTGCACTTACGGTCATGATAATAACATCAGCACTTGTAGCAACTGCTTCTGACCTTTCCACACCTGTTACATAGTCAAATTCAAGAATGACAAAATCAGCATTTCCAACTTAAAATAAACATTATTTTCTGGTTTGAAAAATTAAGAAGCATATGGGCACTTGATATGGCTAAAGGTCTTCACACACAAGGAACAAAATAAGTGAATCAAATGCAGGTTGCAATCTTGTTTTAGCATAGCTTCTTTGAGTAAAAACATCGGTTTACGCTTTGACTTGGTATTCTCTTGCTGGTTAAATAAAACAAGCCAATAGACAAGAACACTCAATTTGCCCAGGAATTCAATTTTCATCGGCTTTGACTACTTCTTGTAACTCATACTTTGTTCTTAGATGACAGACAAGGGTCAAGTCAGCATGAAAAAACCAGCGATTTTTTACTTGTTTCACTATCTTTCTGACGAGCAAATGAAAAAAATGAAATCTTAAAAGTAAACAAGCATGTTTTTGAGTTTTAAAGAAATTGCACAAGAAAGATAAACTCAGAAGTCTAATCATTGCCATTCTGTCAAGTAATTTGACACAGAATTAAAACTATTCATAAGCAAATCTCCCAGTACTATGATAGAGAAGAACGACAGAAATCTAAGCCATGCTGAATAATCTAATGTACAAGTACAAAAGGAGATGCATTGGTGGCAACATTGACGTTACAACTTAGCAAGGAAGATTATCTGGACTTACCAATTTTCTCCACTATGTCATCAGTTTCCCTGATACCTGCTGTATCAAGAAGCGTTACAGGAATTCCACGAACTGATATACTGGCTTCTACAACATCACGTGTTGTACCAGCTATGTCTGTAACAATAGCTCTCTCACTCTGCATGCTAAAAGGTAAACAAGATACACAATCAGCAGTTGACAGAGTATCACAACAAGATGCTAAAATGATCATGATTCACATACAGCAATGCAACTCACATCCTCTCCCCAGATCTACACAATATGGCATTCTTCTAACTATTTCAGATTTTTTGTCCCACAAAAGTCTCCAGCACTTCAAGATAAGCAGCTTAGAGCTCATAAGATGTCAGGGATTATAAGTCTTATACCAAGAAGCACTGACCGTTTTGTCTTTTCTTTCTTAAATTAAGCCAATAGCTTGGGATGATATCATTTTAAGATATCTTGGCAATTATTAGTCAGCTAATAGTGGGAAAAATGTGTGATTCTATGCAAATGACAAATTATGCAGTTAAAAAAATCTTGCCCTTAACTAGTAACTATCTCTCTCTTCTCCAAGTTTCCAAGCATTTTTGTTCTTTCTTGTCATTCTCTTGGTCTTCTGATATCTCCATTCTTGGTTATTCCTTTCATTGACTCCTTAATTTTCTCACTAAAACTTCTCTCACTAAATAAGCATACAGCATCAATTCAACTTGGTCAAGAATTAGCTGCACTGAAATTCTTGCATGAGAATGCCACCTATGTAGCTTAGAAAGTTGATTCCCCCCCCCCCCACACAACCACAAAAAAAAAAAAGAAACAGAAAAGAAAAAGAGTTGAAAGATAATGAAAAGAGATTTCTTAAGTTCATTGAAAAAAATTCTACATAAAATTTCACAGTGAAAACTTGAAAGCAATTACGCACAACTGAGTGATTTGTAATACATTTAAGGTACATGCGTCAAAGATGGCTTTCAGCCTTTGTGCATGGACACAAACAATTCCTTAAGTTAAATCATGCGGTAGTTATTTTTAAGAAGCACTTCAGTGATAAAACCAAAAGTTTGAAACAAATAAGAGAATTTCGAACATACTCTGCTCCAAGCATTAAGAAGGCTAGACTTTCCAACATTTGGTCGACCAATAATTGCTATCTGAAAGAAAATTTCCAGGAAAGAGCTTAACTTTCTGTTAAATAAAGTATGAAGATGTTATTCAAATTTAAATAGAAGCATTAAGAAAAGCCATGAGTTGAACGAGCAGATTGCGTAAGTTCCCCACCTTAAAAAGGTTGAATTCCCAACAATTAAAAAGTCTATTTTCAAGTATGGATTAGGAATCTAAAGTCAAGTAGACAACTTTTATTCCATCATGCAAAAGCAGAACAGTAACAATTATAGATGATGGAACACAAGAACACATTTCTTCTATATTTCCCAAAAAAAAAGGAAAAAAAGGATTGATAACTGTAGGAAGGACAGGGAATTGCTTAGCAATCAAAAGGGTGGAAAAGAAAGAAAGATACAGAAATGGAAAAGATGTGTACCATGCATACAAAGGATGATAAGCTTTCACGTACATTTTAGTAAAAGAACTTTTTCTCCCCAGCTCTATTACTCAAACAAGAAAGGATTTGTTAAAAACCCCAAAATCCTTGCAATACCTGTAACCCAGATTGCAGAAGTTTATCATAATTGGCAGTTTCTAATGCATTCTCCACATCTTGCAACATCATGTGTATTTTGCTTGCAATAGATTTTAAGTCTAGGGGTGGCATCTCATCCTCAAAATCTAGACGAGCTTCAATTTCCGTAAGCAACTCAATGCAGTTCATTCTTAGTGTTCGGACCATCGCAGAGAAACCTCCCTGTCAGAGAGCAAGGATTTTATTTTCACAGAGAGCCTACTATTGGAGATAGCACATATGATGCATATAAGCTACAGCTAGCTTAAAAAATGGAAGAAGTATCTAAAATTGCGTGCCTGGTCAAAAAAGTATTTACTAACCAATAAAATATCAAATATCAATTAAACCAGAAATTAATGGAATTTACTTGTATTCCAGCCAGTGCAGAGTCTGCAGCTACCACCGATTTTGCTGAGATAAGTTTTTCCACATTTTCTGCTTGAGAGAGATCTAAGCGACCATTTAAAAAAGCTCGAAGTGTGAACTCTCCTGATAAAGTCAAGACAATAATTGCATCACCTTAGAGCACTGTCTCTATTTCACTTATAGATCAACAGCTTCTTTTAAAATGCACAAGGCACTTGAACATGTACTGATTTAAGCTAAATAGTTCAACTAGCACAATTATTACAGACGGGCTACAGAGTATATTGAGTTCCACGTCAGTGGAGATCCATACTTCCAGGGGAAAAAATCAATTTCAATAGCGCCAATTGATATGCTATTGAAGAACCAATGACATGACTTAGGAACCAATGAGATGCTACCCTTTAAAGAACCAAATGGATAACCTAAAACGTTTTAGAAGCTTGACTAAGAACTAATATTCATGGTCTCAAGGACCATACGATCCAGAGTAGACAATAGATCAACCCAAACACAGCTTCACTGCTGTTGACATCATAAGTATTGACATATAACTACTTCCTTGGACATCTACTCTAAGCACAGATTCAAATTCCTTCAAGAAAATATAGTTTTCAAGGCTTAAATTAGTGAAGTTAAACATCAACACCTACCAGTTAGTGAATTCAACTTGCCATCATTATATAAACTTCAATCAGACAAGTGCAACTTTGAGAAATAAAATGTGCCTAAATTGTTAAAGCCAGTTGCAACAGATAAGTTACATTTCAGAAAGTCTAGAAGAAGTCAAAAAGTACTTCAGGTGCCTGTAGTAAATAAATTCCACCTTAAAAGTTACAACCTAGAGCTTTAATTTGTAATCAGTCCATTTTAGCCCTATTTCTACAAGACTAATTCTACAGAAATAATTAACTCGAAAAATTCAGTGACAAGGAGCAAACCAGGTTCTGCAAGCTTTGCTCCAGCTTCTACACAAGCCCTCAATACACGGCGCAGACAAACTTCACTTCCATGACATTGGAGTTCAATCACATCTTCCCGAGTGTATGACTTTGGGGCCAGCATTGGAAGCACTAAAACCTACACCAAGTTACGAATGTCCATTTATGCATGAAAAAACATCACTTCCCATTAAGTAAAAGCACAGCCAACAAAATCTACATCACCAACACAAGCAATTTGCCCTAAGAATATAGCGACCATGGCTGAAAAACATAAAATCAGTCAAACATTTTTTTTTCCTTTTTATTCCACAACTAAACGAACAGCTGATATACAAATTCAAACTACCTAATTATACCACTTTTGATTTGATCAATACGCTATAATCCATATCCAGGAAACAAAATCATAGAAAGAGTGAATCTTCCAGAAAAGCACACATAGAAATTTGCAGAAAATTTAAAAACAAAAACAAAAAATGACAGGAATGTTTCATGTTAATAGAAAAGGGAGCAACAATTGCTTCCCTACTCCACAAAAGACTACAATCACTATAAGAAATGCAGCAATCACATGGACATTAAAATCAAACAATTAGTAACTTGTACCTCGTCAATCACATTCCCTTGAAGATCCAAGACCTCACCATACTCCACGAAATGGCTCTTAGGCCTCCAAATTGAACTCCTCCATTTCCTTTTGGACTTTGGACGAAACAAACGCCCAACGACAGCCACAGAGGACGGCCCTGATAACCTGACAATCCCGACAGCGGCAGGAGGACCACCCAAGGAGGTAACAATGGCTGCTATGGTGGTTGAGTTCCCAAAATGCTGCTGCTGCTGTTCATAAGAGCCCACAACTCCATCTCCCACCAATCTCTCATCTTTATTCAAAACAAACGTGTGTTCTGCGACAAAAAGATCATAACTTCAGAACCCACATGAGAAATATGTAAAAAAAAAAAAAAAGAGTATAATTTGGGGGAGCTGGAGGGGCTTTACCTCTATGAGAGGCATGGAGGCAGGGGGAGGGAGTAGAGTAGGAAGAGAAGAAAAAAGACAACTTTTTGGAAAGTGGGATTGAGAGCTTGGGCAAGGAGGAGGAAGCAATAATCTTGCGGGTTGAGGAAGTTGGGTACGCAGTGCTGGAAGTAGAGCCATCGGGGTGCTTCAGATTCTGCCTCGGTATGTTTTGTGCTGAAGAAAAGAGATGAGCAGTAGCTTCCGCTGAAGGCACACTTTTTTTTTTTTTTGGGTAGGAGCTAAAGGCCTAATTTTGGTTTAACTTAATCGATTAATTATTTTGGCTCAAAATGGAGATTTAGAATTGATTACTTACCCTAAGCATTGCTTGAGTACTGGAGTATTTAATTGATCTCAGCTGCTTCCAGGTCCCTGAAATTTCCTTTGGGAATTTAACAAAAAAGAAAAAAAAAGTAGTCATTTGGGACCATTAAAATGATTTTTCTCAAGTTGAAAAACATTTTGCAGAAAAAATTACGAAGAAGTTCAATCATTACCATGCAACTTGTGCAACCGAAACTTTTCTTTTTTTTTATTATTATTTTTTGTTGGATCTTTCCTCCAACATTCATAACACAATTGACAAATATGTATTGAATAGTGCCTCAAAATAAATTCTTGTTATAGGGATGTACATCAATGTTATATTTTTATCACAAAATTATACAAGGTAATAGGTATAAATTTAATATGTTCAAAAGGTCATAAATTATATTAGATGTCGCACTATCAATTGTTTCTTTCCTTCCCATGAAAAAGATAACAAGATGCAAACAAAAAAAATAAGAAGAATATATATTTTATTATTCCCCCATAAGATAGTATATACTATCAATTATATTTAGTCATCATTGGTCTCATAAAATTTTATTCTCAAAAAGAAAAGCACAATATTATATATGTGTGTGTGCGTGTGCGCAAGCGTGTTTCCTAAAAATAATATATTAATCCCAAAATTGAAGGTTTTTCTTTTTGGAATAAAAAAGTGAAGGGGTTGAATTAGACAATTGGATATGGTCCCAAGGAGCATGAGTAATTATTAACATAATTGTCATAAATACCACTTCCGAACCTTGTTCCCTTAAGAAGCTCTCCTACCAAACCTCACTCTAAAAGTTGAACACGTATAACTATTTACGTAATCTCACTTCTCCTATCTAAAGTCATTTTAACATAAATCCTGATGTATTTGTGTATGTCGTGTCCACCGCATAATATTTGCCTACATATCATATACAGATAGCTATGTTCAGTATTGAGAAATGCACGTAGTTGGAATAAAACTCAGTAGCTTGTGATTTAATGACTAACTTTCATGCACTTGTTGGTGGCATTGAAAAGACACAGTTAGGATCAAGTAAAACATTACGTAGAATCCTAGAATCATGGGCACTGCCCTCCCACCCTATCCTAACATAAATGAATTTTCATATTACGGTCACACACGGTTAGAATATTTTGTGATAGGCCACCATGCCTGCTCCGATAACGTTTCCTTTCGTTAGATCTATACCAAACAGATACGTGTGTTATGTCAATAGGTCCAACGTATTCCTGATAACATGGGCTAGTGTTACGTATTTAATAGGTTCCCATAATGACTAACTGAACATTTAGGCCTTAACCTTAAACTATGGTTCGAACATAGCACTGTTTTGTATTTTCGGATGAGTTGTATGATAATCTATTGGCCTGACAAAGTCGCGTCTCAACTAAACGAGAGATGCAAGCCAACGTTGTAGATGATGATCCACTGTCTCTAACGAATGTTGGAAGCTCTCGGCTAGAACCCTAGGTCGCTCATTATGAATCAAGCACATAAGCGTAATGACGACAGACTCATGAATTTACACCCGTTGTGTGAGGTGCGGCTTCCAATAACCACGCTCAAACAACATGTCACACAATGACAAGAAAAATGGAGCTTCCATGTGAAAGTTGTCGAATATTCTGTTTCAATAGCTGTTTATTAGCTCTAGAATGCATTGTTCACCTGACAGTAAACTATCTCGAATTCTTCGCCTCTGGAAAGAGTTTAGGTACTGGTTGAATAGCGCCAACTCTAAAAGCACAAACATGACAAAGGTCAAAAAGAGCTCGTCCTCGTCAGATTTGTCAGAGATGTCCCCACCACGTGAATAATCTTCATTATCCATCAAGTGGCTAGTGCAGCTTCATCAAAGATGAATCTGCAAGGTGTTAGGTAGCAATATAGATCAAAATCAGGGCCACTAGAAAAATAAACCTGAAAACTTAAAAAGTTCTAAACACCTACAACCCAAACCCCTGAAATTTGGGAGGTTCTTACAAGGCAAGGCATTGCCTTCCTAACACAACCGAACAATTTCACATTAAAAAAAAATGGTATCCTAACAGCCAAATGGAGAAAGACTAAGAATCGAAGTATTGACAAAATATGCACAACTAGAAGAGCAATATATAAGTTGGCTGCCTACATTATCAATCAACTGACACAACTATTTGTTAACTTGTCTGAATTATATGAATTATAAAATACTCAACAAAGTCATGGCCATGCAAAGCATGACAAAGGAAACAAATGACAGCCGAAGAGAAAAAAACACTCAAAATTCTGGTAGCAAGTGCTATAACTAAGGTTCTCAAACATAAATAAACACAGGCAACAATAGCCAGTTTTAGAGAAGTGCTCCAATGCACTAGCGACTAAAACGGGGGTAGGAGGGCTCTTGAGTGTCATATTCAGGTGGGAAGTAGTCTCGACACTTCATAAAGGTGATGCGGTCGGGGTCCGATCCAACTAAATTCCAAATAGTTAGCTCCTGAGGGTTCTTCAATATTTCTACCGTGGCCATTTTGGCTTTGTAATTCACGTTCTCTAATTCCCAAAGTTAAGCCAAGGCAACATTATGCTCTGATTTCTTTGATCCAGGGCAAGAACGATACTTGGTGGGAAAATTTATTGACACACTTATGCTGCTAGTCTTCTTCCGACTAACAAGCGATTCAATGGTGTGAAGAGCCCTGAAGTATCTATCAGTCACTGAACCGGACGCGGTGGCCATAGGACTATCGCTTGATGCATCACCAGACTTTGGCTTTCCTTTACCCTTATTTCATTTCTCTTTATTCACCCCTACTACCTCCACATCAGCATGCCAGTCCTCATGCTTCAACCTACCCTTTTTTCGTGCACATCGTGCAGCAGTTTCCATGCCTAGCTCATCGGTTGAATTACGGGGGTCGTTTTCGAAGTCAGAATTAAAGTCTCCCGTTGCGCCTTGATTGACAAACACTTCCTTCATAAATGATTGACTAAGTAGTCATTTTGGAACTTTATGAATTTTGGGTTCACCTTGTACAAAAAAGAAAAAAAGGGAAGTTAACAAATTAGTCCAACTAAGGAAAAATAAACATGTGCAACCAGCTTACAAGTTCATGAATAGTTGTAAATGCTCCATCTCGGCCCACTTGTTATCGTCCATAAGGAATGTATGGTTCTGGCTATCCCAACCCAATCCCGTTCCCTTTCTCTTGAAGGAAATGTACAGCTTGGTTAACTATCGTATTGCATAGTATTTGCCTCTTATACTATCGGAGCTAAAGGAAGTGCCGTATTGGCCGTTGTATTTCGGGAACCACATAACTAGAAATGTTATTGTCCCTAATTTCATTATTCCTGTGTATGTTGACCAGGTGTTGGGCAAAGACAATTTCTTGCTCCTTAGATAAGTGCACATGCTCCGTAAATCCGTGCCTTTGTTTTCTCATCTTAATTTACCCATGGACAAATCTACAAACAATAAATGAAATGTATTTGATTAATAAAGTATATTCTTTACAATGTCCAAACAGAAAGAGGAGCAAGAACTTACCTTGTAGTAGTTAGAAATGCACTGGACCAAATCGTTTTCCCCCCAAGTAGAAATGGGTGAACGAGTAGCCTGGCCGCTTGCTCATTTCAATGCTGGCAATATAATTACAAAAAATTATACTATGTCTTGGCTAGGCATTCAACAAATTCCAACTAAGCGAATATACCTTTATAAGCACATCGGATAACAGAGGGCATGTAGCCTTAAATGACGGCATCCATGCAATCAAATGACAACCAGCAATTGAGCACACTAGGAAGTATGATGATAGACAGAGTACAAAGTGTATCACAAGCGGCAGCTCAAATTACATGCATTAAGCAACTGTCAGCTAGCCACATTGAGGAAAAAATACAGTAATAGAATATTTTGCGAACAAAAGTTCAGTTTCTATGCAATAAACAACAACAGCGATTGTCATACTGTAAAAGCAAGGCAGCTAACAAACATCTATTGCTTTCCTACAGTAGAGTAGATTAGACCCTAAAAGTAGCCATGTCCATACCAAAGCTGGCTATTTCTTCCCCAAAATAGAAAAAAAAAATCCCATGGAACGAGTTATCATCCTAAAAAGAAGGGGAAGCTCACCACAAAAGCAAATGTATCGATCGAGGAACATGCTATCTGTCCGAAGCCCGGTTATCTGCTGGTCGTTTGTCAAATCGAAATCAGCAAAACTGTCCTTGTCTGATATAATTGCAGACGGGTGAGAATTGCTGCAGCCTCCAACCTTCCTAATGATTGAGCACAACCATACAAAGACGTGTGTGGCTCGGCTAAAATTTGCAACTGACTGACAAAGAGCTTTCTTCAGATCGGCAACGGTAGAAGGAGAGCAAAACAGGGTATGGAGGTGTCATGGAGTGAAGAAGAAAGGCAGAAGAAAAAAGGACAAGATCTACCAGTCCGGCTTGAAGAAGAAAGAAGGCGTGTCCAAGGCTACAAAGAAGGCGCGGTCAATCAGCCTGAAGAAGACGAAGGCGTGGTTTCGAAACCACGCCTTTCCTCTGGTTTAACAGAATTATGCTTTTGTTATGCGCAAGTGGAGCTGATAATTCTAGAACTCCACGTGTCATAACCTTATTAGTCTGTTTAGAAGTTAGTTAGTCCAGAATTGTCCATAAAAGCATGAAGGAATCCGGATGATAGGAAGTTTTTTGTCATAATTCTCCAAGTGATTGTAAAGGTAATTTGGCTTTGCCAAATTCCCTCCATTTTCTCTTTTTCCTTCATTCTTTCCCCTTCATTCTGTATCCGTTGTTTCTGTTTCTGAAATTGATCTTTTTCCGCTATTAATGAGAAGTTGGAGTTCATTATTTGTTTTCCATTTCCAATTCTAATAACTAGCTAAGAGATTAGCTCACTACTGCTGCAAGCAATCCGTCACCATTGCTGTAATTAGGTTCAATACCATAACAGTGGTATCAGAGCTTAGCTACGAGCCATTGGGATGACCAAATCTCAGGAGGAGGTGTTGAAGAAGGATCTCTCTGAGCTAGGCAGTGTGGTCAAGGTGTTGGGGCATAGGCAAGAAAGCACAGAGAGAACTCTCAAGAATCTAGACAAAAAATATGAGAGTATGATGGCTATGATGGCTCAGATGATGGCAAGATTCAATGATAAGGACAAGGAGGCAGAAAGTAGTAGCTCTATTGAAGGACCTAAGAAGGAAGAAACACAGGAAGAAGGTTGTGGCAGATCAGATTGGAGAGAAACTAGATCCTACTCCAGAATGCCTAAAGTTGAGTTACCTAACTTCACAGGAGATAATCCCAGGGAATGGATCCGTAAGGCTAACAAGTACTTCAAGATCAATGGAGTAGAAGAGAACATGAAATCTGAGATTGCTGAGCTATACCTGAGGGACAGAGCTGATACCTGGTTCCACGGGGTATTCAGTGGCAGGGGAACCATTCTGTGGAATGAACTGGCTACTGCTTTGTGTAAAAGGTTTGGAGAAGGCACTCCAGAGGAAGCTATTGAGGAATTCAACAAGCTGAGGCAGGAGGGATCCATAGCAGACTACCTGGAAAAGTTTGAGCTGCTCAAAGCACTGGTAATACCTTCCCTCCCTCATTTGGCTGATTTCTACTATAAAGCATGCTTCCTAAGTGGTTTAAAGGAGGAAATAGTCAATATGGTTAAAATGTCCAGACCTCTAACTTTGGCTGATGCAATAGGAACAACCAAACTGCAGGAAAAGAACTTAAAAGCCATGCAAAAAATTCACAAGCCCCTACCTAACATTCTCCAGTCCCACAAAACTCCCTACCAAAACCAGAACCATAACAAATGGAACCCCCCACCTCCAAATCCACAGAACGAACTCCCACAAACAACTACAAAAATCCAAACAGCAACACAAACCATTACAAAAAAATCACCCCTAGTGAGTTCAATCTCAGAAGGGAGAAGAGACTGTGTTATAAATGTGCTGAACCATATACACTTGGCCACGTATGCAGACAATCCCACATCCACCTTCTGCTAGTAAATGATGACAGTAAGGACCCTGTAGCTAGTCAGAGTGAGAAGGAGGCTGAACCTGAAGTTTTCTGTGATTGTATTGAGGGCAAGGTAGGAGATGAGCATATAGAAGTTTCCATCCATGCTTTAGCAGGGGGAAGTGAGCACAAAACCATTAGACTAAATGGGATACTGAAAGGGAGGATTATCACTGCACTCATTGACAGTGGCAGCACTCACTGTTTCCTGGATGAACAACTAGCTGGAAACCTGAAATTGGATAGTAGTGGACCCTCCCTAGTTGTTAATGTAGCTAATGGGAAAAAGGTACAGTCCAAAGGCTTATCTAAGCCTATAGTATGGAAGATGCAAGGCTATGAATTCCAGCACCAATTTAACACACTGAAGTTAGGGGGATGTGATATGGTGCTGGGAGTAGATTGGCTTGCTAGATTCAGTCCCATGGAGTTTGACTTCAAGGGACTAAGTGTGAAATTCTGGAAAGGAAAACAACAGATAGAATTGAAGGGGGGGAGTGATCAGGTGCAGCTAAGATTGATCAAAGGGAGTAGATTGCACAAGTGGGCCAGGAAACAGGCCTATGGAATTATGGCTCAGCTCAGTGCAGTCAAGAAGGAGGTACATGCTAATGTTACTATACCTCCAGAAATGGAGGGGGTATTGCAGGATTTTGAGGAGATATTCAAGGAACCTCAAGGGCTACCTCCTGAAAGGGGTCATGATCATTCCATTACCCTTAAAGAGGGGTCCAAACCTTTTCAGATCAGGCCATACAGATGTCCCTATATTCAAAAAACTGAGATTGAGAGGCTAGTGCAGGAAATGTTGGGAAATTGTATCATTCAGCACAGTAACAGCCCCTTTGCATCCCCTGTACTTCTGGTAAAAAAGAAGGATGGCACCTGGAGATTTTGTGTCTATTATAGACAATTAAATGAGCTGACAGTCAAGAACAAATACCCCATACCCCTTATTGACGAACTATTGGATGAATTATCCGGTTCCAAATACTTCACCAAGATAGATTTAAGGGCAGGATACTTCCAGATCAGGGTAAAGGCAGCAGATATTCCCAAGACTGCATTTAGAACTCATCAGGGGCTCTACGAGTTCAAGGTGATGCCATTTGGGCTCACCAATGCCCCTGCTACCTTCCAAAGTCTGATGAACCATGTATTTCAAAAGCAGCTGAGGAAGTTTGTGCTAATATTCTTTGATGACATCTTGATATATAGTTCAAGTTTGCAGGAACATCTGAAGCATGTCACAGAGGTTCTGAACATCCTCAGAGAACACCAACTATATGCCAAAAGGAGCAAATGTGCCTTTGCTCAAACACAGGTGGAGTACTTGGGACACATCATATCTGCTGAAGGAGTAAAAGCTGATCCTGAGAAGATTGAAGGCATGGTGAAGTGGCCTAAACCAGAAAATGTAAAACAGCTAAGGGGATTCCTAGGCCTGACTGGGTACTATAGGAGATTTGTTAAGGGTTATGGTAGTATAGCCAGACCATTGACTGCACTATTGAAGAAAGACAGCTTCCAATGGGGAATAGAAGCTGAGGAGGCATTTCAGAAGCTCAAAGGGGCCATGTGTGCCACACCTGTCCTGGCTTTACCTGACTTCAACCAACCCTTTGTAATCGAGACTGATGCCTGTTACAATGGGATAGGGGCAGTACTAATGCAGAACAGGAGGCCTTTAGCCTATATCAGTCAAGGTTTGGGGCCAAGAAATATGGGGCTATCTATCTATGAAAAGGAGCTACTGGCTTTAGTTACAGCAGTCTCCAAATGGAGACACTACTTGGAGGGCCAACACTTCATCATCAACACTGATCACCAGAGTTTGAAGTACTTGTTGGAACAAAGAATCACCACCCCCCCTGCAGCAGAAGTGGCTGACTAAGCTCATGGGGATGAGTTATGAGATCCATTATAGGAGAGGTAAAGAGAATGTGGTAGCAGATGGCCTGTCTAGGAGAGGAAATCCAAGCTTGGAATGCACTGCAATAACTACCATAGTACCAGAATGAATCAAAGAAGTAATTAGTAGCTACCAAGGAGATGACTGGGCACAGAATAGCATCAGAGAAATATTACTGAAACCAGACCAAATTTCCAACCTCAGCTATCAGAATGGTATACTAAAATACAAAGGGAGAGTGGTCGTTGGATCTGGGGGAGACATAAGAAAAAAACTGATCTGCACCATACATGACTCCCAATTGGGAGGACACTCTGGTATTCAAGCAAGTTTCATGAGGGCTAAGCAACTGTTTTACTAGCCAGGCATGCACAGAGACATTAAAACAGCTATCCTGGAATGTGATGTCTGCAGGAAATGCAAGGACGAGCATGTGTCCTATCCAGGACTCCTGCAACCCTTGCCAGTTCCACAGTACCCTTGGAGCCATATCACTATGGACTTCATTGAGGGACTACCTAACTCTGAAGGGAAGAATACCATTATGGTAGTGGTGGACAGGTACACCAAGTATGCTCATTTTTTGAGCATCTCACATCCTTTTGATGCCCCAAAGATTGCCAGAATTTTCTTAGATGGAGTAGTCAAGTTACATGGAATACCCCAGATCATGCTGTCAGACAGAGATAAAGTCTTCACTAGTCAATTTTGGGGTGAAATGTTTACACTACTAGGAGCTAAGCTGGACCACAGCACAGCCTACCATCCACAGTCTGATGGCCAGACTGAGAGAGTCAATCAGGTGCTAGAAATGTACCTTAGATGCTTTTCACATTTGGAACCAAAGAAGTGGAATCATTGGTTGACCATGGCAGAATGGTGGTATAACACTAGTTACCACACAGCCATCCAAATGACCCCCTTTGAAGCTCTATACGGGCAAGCACCCCCTCAACTAGCTCTGGGACCATACACTCAGGCTAAGGTAGCTGTAGTTGGGGACTACTTGAAGGAGAGGCACAAGGTGGACATCATCCTGAAACAGAACCTGAAGCAGGCTCAAGAGAGAATGAAGAAATATGCTGATGAGAGGAGAAGCGAAAGGAGGTTCGATATTGGAGATTGGGTATACCTGAGGTTACAGCCTTACAGGCAAGGTTCAGTGGCTATTCGAAGCAACACCAAGTTATCAGCACGCTACTATGGACCTTATGAGGTGGTAGAGAAACTTGGAGAGGTTGCATACAGGCTGAAGTTGCCAGCAGATTCAAGGATACACCCTGTATTCCATGTCTCTTTGCTGAAGAAGAAAGTTGGGAACCAGATTACACCTATCTTACAGCTACCAGAGGTAAATGGAAGTGGGCACTTAAGGGTCGAACCAATTGCAGTTCTAGCCAGAAGAACAGTCAAGAAAAAGAATGCAGCTGCAGTGCAATGGCTGATTCATTGGTGGGGAACAGATCCAGCAGAGGCAACATGGGAATTTGCAGAAGAAATTAGGAAACAGTTCCCTCAATTCCAATCTTGAGGACAAGATTTTCTTTGAGGGGAAGGCTCTGTCATGGAGTGAAGAAGAAAGGCAGAAGAAAAAAGGACAAGATCTACCAGTCTGGCTTGAAGAAGAAAGAAGGCGTGTCCAAGGCTACAAAGAAGGCGCGGTCAATCAGCCTGAAGAAGACGAAGGCGTGGTTTCGAAACCACGCCTTTCCTCTGGTTTAACAGAATTATGCTTCTGTTATGCGCAAGTGGAGCTGATAATTCTAGAACTCCACGTGTCATAACCTTATTAGTCTGTTTAGAAGTTAGTTAGTCCAGAATTGTCCATAAAAGCATGAAGGAATCCGGATGATAGAAAGTTTTTGTCATAATTCTCCAAGTGATTGTAAAGGTAATTTGGCTTTGCCAAATTCCCTCCATTTTCTCTTTTTCCTTCATTCTTTCCCCTTCATTCTGTATCCGTTGTTTCTGTTTCTGAAATTGATCTTTTTCCGCTATTAATGAGAAGTTGGAGTTCATTATTTGTTTTCCATTTCCAATTCTAATAACTAGCTAAGAGATTAGCTCACTACTGCTGCAAGCAATCCGTCACCATTGCTGTAATTAGGTTCAATACCATAACAGGAGGGTGACGGCGTTATTCTCAATTGGGAGCGGGTTGTGCTTTAGGGTTTAGTTAATAGGTTTCAAATACAAGACAATTGGTTCAACAATTGCAAAACGACCTGGGTATGCCTACCTTGTATTGTGCACTAATCTGATGGTGATTGATAGGCGGTGTGTTGTTTAAAGACAAAAATAATTTTTGAAAAAATTGAAATCCAAACAAAGCCTATGTTATAAATTGGCTGGTGGTGACAAGGCATTGAATGATGCAGTGAGAGATATGGCTTCTAATGGAGGGATGATAAAGGTTAAGTAAATGAGTGTTAGGATTTTTGGAATTTGAGTTAGGGTTATATCCAGGGATGAAGTGGGATGTACAGCTTTTAATGCAGCGATTATAGACAGGTTAAGTGAATGAGTACTAGGTTTTCGTAACTTGGTCTACGGTTAAATTGGTTTTGTGTGACAACTTTTTCTTGTTTAATAATAATAATTTAGATGTTGTGTGACAACTTTATTAGTGATTTGAATCATTGAATGAGTTTCAATTGTGACAGTTTTTGCTCTTATCACATTACATGACACAAGTGACAAATTTCAAACAATTGTTAGTATCATTTAAACTTTTAACACTAGTTATCGGTGTGAGAACTCATAATCATGAAAGCATTATTAAATAACTTATATCTACAACATAATTGCCATCATTCTATATAATTGGTCTTGTTTCAATGGAATCATGATATCAGAAATTATACAGCAGTCGAATCAGCCTGATGGCTGAAGATTGGCACTACAATGCTGATCTTTTTTCTCCAGCCCTGTATGTGCACCATATTTCCACTAAGAACTCAGACTTCTTCAGCTAGTTTTGGTGAGCAAGTATGAACTGCATCTGCTACCGTGAGAAAGATCTTATCTTGGCCAATTAAATTTGCAAAATTAGAAGCATGTAACTTGTCAAGTACGACTCGGCCGGGATTTGCCAGGATGAGCTGTTGACACAAGCAGCAAATTTTCTCAAGTAAGATTTTCAAGATCATATTAACTCTTACTGCCCAATGCAGACAGCTAATGTGTTCCACTTATTGAACAGGGTTCTATGGTTGGTTTGTGACCCTTGGATGCCAGTCATACCTGTTCTTTTTTCTCTTTCGTTTGGCAAGCTACTGTAAGTTTTCGATGAGATCTTAAATTTAATCATATCAGAGCAAATTCATGATTTATGCGCTTGTTTGGCATAGTTGTCTTTGAGACAATACGATAATCTGTTCTCTAAGTTCAAAACGAGGAATGAATGAAGAGCAATTTTGAGTTGATTACCTGAACTTGTCTTTTCTGGAGACTGCCGTGCAGTTCTTCCAAGGCATGGATGCCGCTG
Source organism: Coffea eugenioides (assembly GCF_003713205.1). Taxonomy (NCBI): domain Eukaryota; kingdom Viridiplantae; phylum Streptophyta; class Magnoliopsida; order Gentianales; family Rubiaceae; genus Coffea; species Coffea eugenioides. Next base: position 5,119,941 of record NC_040044.1, read on the forward strand.
GTGTCAATGTCTGTGACAGCTGCAGAAACGATAAGTATTTCAAGAGTGCATCAGTTATAAGGGCAGGACAAGGTAGTGTGCATCAAATTCTATATAAGCCATATAATACTTACGCGACATTTCAACTATTAAAAACTGAATTTGAGGATGCCCAGCTGCTTTTAGTTGCTCTTCCTCATCGGTCAACCATCTCAATATTCTGTGGAGAAGATTGTTTGGAAGTCAAACTTTTGATGAAAATCTAGACAAAGTTGAATTAGTAGGTCTCTTTGTTTATGATACCAATTTACATAATTCCACAAGTAGTTTCCAGCTAGGCAGGCTTCACAAAATTCTGAACTACAACTTTTGAAGCTGACACTCTAAACCAATTTAGGATGTCCTAATATATTCATCATGGACCACCAACATTTTGACTTAATATTGCAAATTAGTTGCATAGCTTTGTTTTCAGGTTCATTCAGTAGTTAAGTGGAACAGAATGATATGCATACCAATAAGAGGAGAAAAGAAAGACCAAACATCTCACCTCTCCCGAATATAGTTAGAGTTTGAAAAGTAAATTGCAGAATCAATCCTCACTATTAGGAGCCCTGGAACTTTATTCGCTTCTGGGTATTGTTGGATATTCCGGTAGACATTGGTCCTAGGAATCCTTCCAAGAGTTGCAGTTCGTGGCCTCGTGACTTGCAGGAGAATTTTAGCAAATGATATTGTAACCTACCACAATAAAGAGTAGCATAACTCTCAGTTAAATCACTTTTGACTCCTGACTGACATTTAAAGGAAAAAAAAAATGAAAACAAAGAGAAATGTGAACACTGTCCATCCTTACAGCAATCAGAAGACCTATCTCAACAGAGGCAAAAACCACTCCAAAAAACGCTCCCATGCAAGCAACAAAATCAAATTTATCGATCTTCCAGATCAAAATTGCCGCATCATAATCTATTAATCCAATGACGGCAGAGATAATGATGGCTGAAAGGATGGCATTTGGTGTGTACTCAAATAGAGGTGTTAAGAACATCAATGTTAGGAACACAACAACGGACATAACAATGTTAGAAACTGCAGTTTGGCATCCGGCCATGTAATTAACTGCAGACCTCGAGAAGGAACCTGCAAGCGATGAATAGATCATGTTAACAGTAAAATAACTGCATTGGAGCATACAATTCTGTTGTAGATGACAAAATACTAGTTGATAGAAAATTGTGTCTATGACATATAGAAGTCTAGGATTGTGAATGTGGAAAGCATTTTCCTTCATCCTCATACTCTTTGACTTGAGAAGAAATGTTTCTGGTTACGAAGAAGCATTCTCTGTAGGTAGTTTGCATCCAGATGATTCTAAAACTTAACCATGACATTGCAACAAAATCTCTGTTTGCATTTCCATTTCACCTGTGGCTACGTAGCAGGATGTCATTGAGCCAACAACATTCATTGCTCCAAGAGCCATCATTTCTTTGTTCCCATCCAGTTGATAGTCCTTCATCGCCGCAAATGTTCTTCCAATTGCAGCAGCTTCCTGACATAATTAAACACCAAGTAGCAGTATTAAGGCAGAATATCAAGCAAAATATACAAAAATTGAGCAGTACTTCTTTCAAAAGACTTGCTTACTGTCAATGCAATCATGCCTGCTACAACTCCTATCCTAATTCCTTTTAGAAGATAATCGCCAGTAAAGTATATTTGACCCACAGAAGAAGGATTAATTCCTTTCTCTATGTGTTTCACCTGGTAATATCAGCATAGAAGCAGTTTAAAGGCATTGATATGGCTGACATAATCATGGATTGGTACTGTATGAAACAGGATCTTACAATTTGGACCCCCTTCTTGTCAGCATGGGTGATATACACAAAAAAGGTGGACAGCATGACAGAAATCAATGGTGCAATTGCAGGTACCCAAAAGAGTTTCTTGTTCTTCTTTCCCTATTTCACCAATCAGTAAACAGTTAAGAAGATAAGGAGGTTTTTTAAACTTGTTATAGATGAATAGAATGGTAAGAGTTAGGCACACTCACAATGTACTTTGCAACAAGAAGGAAGGCTAAAAAGCTTGATCCAATCACAATGGTCTGCCAGTTCCACTGCAAATTGATATGGACAGAAAATATGTTAGCTTCTTTTTGTTTTTACAGTGCAAAAACCATTGCTTCTGCTTCTAATCATGTTAGAGATGTTATGGTGTGCCTGGGACTCTGGGAGAGGGAGACACTGTACTTACCCCATGGTGGATAGAACCAAAAACTGAGCGCATTACAGAAATGATATCTGCTTTCTTTGTAAAACTTTTAATGCCTAAAAATCCCTTAAGTTGTTGGAGGGCAATTGTTATAGCAGCACCACCCATAAAACCAACAATAGCAGCATGAGATAGGAAATCGATTAAAAAGCCCAACCTGAACACAATAAAGGAGTAAGATTACATCTGCAGCCTAGGCACCAGCGAAACATGCCATAAATCTGATTGAAGAAGCACTGGCACATGAATTAAGCGATTTACTAAGCTAGGCTTATAGAACTCTAGCTTCAAATTTGTAGCACCCATAGGAAAGTAAGTGATCAAGCACCTGAGGATCCCAAGGGTAGCTTGAGTGATCCCAGCAAAAAAAGTAGCTGTAAATGCCAGTCGCCGATAATCAACTGCATTTTTGGTCGGATCAATCTCATTCTGCAGTAGGGTCCCCAGCAAGAGAGAAACTACAGCTACTGGTCCAATGGCTATATCTCTTGAACTGCCCATGAAGGCGTAGATCAAAGGGGGAACAAAGCTGGAGTCTGGTAGACACTTTCAACTTGTCAGAGCTTGCATTCTAAATTCTATTATTAAGTTATTCAGGTTAGATACTTACACAGTCCATATTGAGGATCTAAATTTGCAAGCTTTGAGTATCCAATATCCTGTTGTACAAGTAAACAATTTGTTATGATCCATTAAGTGTTGCAGTATAAAGTTGGCTTTTCATCTCACAAATCACCATGGTGGTACCTGAGGAATGCAGAGACTTGCAATGGTGAGCCCAGCAATCAAATCTCCTTTAAACTTAGCAAGATTATAACTTCTACCCCATTCAAGAATAGGGAAGATGGCCTGCACACCAAGTATGAACTGCCGAGACTTTGGCTGATCTTTAAATGGTCGTAAAGGATCATCTGCAAAGAACGTTTCCTTCACAGTGGATGTGAATTCCTTCACAAGATTTTGTTTTGGCGGAACACCAACCTTGTGAATGTATGGTAAATGCTGATGGTGCGAGGATGACAAACTTCTGATGTCCATCTCTTTTGTTTCAGTTCCCCCGTCACCAAAATGGCCCATTAGAGATGAGGACTATTCTGTTCTCTGGAAGGAAACTAGATAACCAATTTACCTGTAGCATAGAGGAAACATACATTATTAGATCAGCAACAACAAAAAGACAATTCCAACTTACAAGTGCAAGCCCATCACAGAGGTCAACAGTGAAATCCTGTTGAGCTTTTGCTAAAACCCTCCTGATCAGTTTACTTGGATTTTGTTAATCTCACATGACCACTTTATCTATCAATTGTAGCATTCAACATAAAAAATTTCATTGCAGACATATTTTATAAAAGCAGCTGATGTTTACTTTATAAGGAAGAAGAAGACAGTAACACCACATTGAACCAAGGAAGAAAGTACAACCACCAAGAAACTTTTGTAAATCAAACTAACACCGGGAAAATGAATAATAAATAACATGCAGCAGCAAAGAGAGACAACTAACAATTCAAGTTCCAAGCCTTGTTCAAGATGGAAGGAGCTTAAGAAGTCCAACTTATATAAAAATGTCGGGACATTGCAGGTCAAACCTTCCAAGCTAAAATAGAGCATTAACAACAGCAGTAGCCATGAACCTGGATCTCTTTCTTGTCAGATGCTTCTTAAGAAAGAGAAGCACGATCAGACAGCTCAAAATTTTTGACCCAGTTGACAGATGGATATCCTAAGAACCGCTGATTTTTTAATGATCTCAAACAGCAAAGGAAGTTTTCCCAATGAGCATATTCATGCCTAGATTCATAATCCTTTTCCCTCTCTTCCTTAGATATTTGACTTTAGACTGGCGTCTATTATTTGCAAGAGCAATAAAAATTACTTAAATAAATCTGCATTCTGAAGTGGAGCATTTTGCTCACAAACTTAAGCCTGAATAAAGAAGAGTTGAACCAATTCCTTGTCACGAAAAGGCAAAAATTGGATCATTAATTTCAGCAACTAATGATCAGATCCTTTGAAACGTCTGACATTATGAATGTCACTACAACAATGACGAGAGCCTTGCTGAAGATCCCTTGACATTAATTTAATCCTGAACTGATCACTTTCCATGTGTTAAAAACCAACAAAAAGCTCACTTCCAAAGGTCCAATGGTTAACCAACAAACATTCTATTGAACAGTAGCAGTTCAAGCATGCCATCTTTTAGGACTTGTGAAATTGCATAATTAGATTAATTTGCTACTGTATCTGCTCCAAAGTGCCAAGGTTTTAACTTCTCCTGTTCGTTTATCTTTATCATTTATGTTTTATCCTTAGGGTTGATTCCACATTTCTATATACAAGCGTATTTAATCTGGCAGTTACAGGGGATGGTGAGGAAATTAATTCAGACACATTGAATTTCTTGCGTTACCTATACTAAACTGTAAAATTGCCAAACTCTAATAGCAAAACCCAGAAAAAGAAAAAACAAATTCACTTCAGTTTCCACGAAACAACATTCCTTAGCAATTGGCTACAAGATACCAAAACACATCGGGACGAAATTCACCGCCAAAAATGTACCTAAAATCCAAAATGCAATGCCTATATGGTAGTAACAGTAACTCTTAAAAGAACATATTCCATCCATGCCATGCAAAAATAACGGGTACAAACCTATTCCAAATTTCATGGTACAAGTAAAAAGTTTGTTCAGAGAATAAAGCCACCACTAAAAAAAATGGAAGCATTTGACTAACCTCTTCGGGAGTTTCTAACTTTCAATTGATGCCACTGATAGTGGAGAGATCACAATGGGGCAGCTCGAGAGAAGGGCCCTACCTTCTGAAAAGTCACAAAATCTGCAAAGCCAAACTATAAAAACTCGTAAACGATTAGAGTAAAAGCTTCAGAAAAAGTTAAAAGGCATATTAAGAAACTTTTGAAGATACGTGCAGGAACTTTAACCACCGTGCCTTTTTTCTTCCCACACTCGACGGTCCTCCTACTACTGGAATCCAGTGCACTTATTTTGAACCCAGAAAAAGGAGGACGAAACTCCAAGAAATCCAATTCCAGATGGGAGAATACATGATCCCTTCAAAAAAAAAAAACGTCCAAGTTCAATGAATCTGATGCCTCGAGGTGTTTTTCCCAAAAAGGGTTGCGAAATTTTGTGATTCTCTTTAATGGGTTCTTAAGAAAATCTGTGAAGATCGAGGAAGAGAGAACATCCTGAAGCTCTCATCAAAGAGAATGAGGAATGCCGACAGAACTATAGATACCACATTCAGAAAAAAGGGAAAAAAAAAGTCCAATATTACGTGCACATAGGTCATGCATAGCAGTGTCCTAGGAGAACATTTGTAATCGTACCGTGCCGTCTAAAGATGATTGAATTCGTCGAGAATTTTAGGATTAAAAAAATGATGTCTAAATTCATTAAAGAAATATGAGGAAGACAAATATTTGACATCGAAAACTCCACGTGACGTTGGGAAAGTCAATGGGAAGGGAAGAAATTGGAAACACCACCCCGTCATGGACCTTCGAGTCTCCGAGCAACGTTAGGCATCTCACCACTTTTGGGGCCTTTTAGTCAACAGGCCCTTGTTTGGATATGGGCCCCACAGTGGTCAATCGTTCATAAATAATAAATAGTAGTAGTATTTGTTTCGTCGACTTAGTTTAATTATAATAAAGAAGTGTATGGAGCCGTTTTGTCGTCTAGGTTCATTAGGTGGAAAATATGGTTGGTTGATGTTAAAGCTAGAGGTGGAAAGTCTCCGTCGGAGGAGGGAGGGACTACTGGGGGAAAAGTACTTTGAATATTCGATCCCGTTTCCATACCGGGGTGGGGTCCATTGATTTGTAGAATTTGGTTCTGGTGTCTTTTGACTCTGTTAGTACTAGATGTTTGTTGATACAGTTCTGATCATGTGATGGATAAATGATTACCTTTGAAAATTGAGCGGCATTTTTCATGAGGGGCATTTCATGCTGATTGAAAATATAAAAAAATAAGTTGTGAAATGTGTTTATAATATAAGTAAAATATTATTTGAAAAAATTTGGTATTTCAAAACAAATAAGCTATTCCCATTTTTGTAAACAGATATTTACTTTTAGTGGGCAAAGTCTCAAAATTGGCGAAAATTTAGAAAAGAAAATTGGACAAAGTTTAGAAAAGGCTTCTAGTCTAGTCCATCTCATTTCTTAAACAATTGTGTATTTAATATTTTATAGGAAGAAAATTATTCCTTTTTAAGGGAGTAAAAACTAATACATATTGTATGATTAGATTATTAGAATAAAATTCAGGCCTGGAGATTTGAGATTTGACAAAAGAATAATAGGCTGGTTAGATTTAACAAGATGAGTGTGTGATTGGGACTAGAAAGTTATTTGTTGTAAGTGAAGCTTACTAGATGAGATGAGATTAAGGGCTTTTTTGCTTTTTTGTTAAAAAAAAGTAGTTTAACAGACTGAAAAAAGGTATTTAGGAGATAATTTCTTTTTGTTTTTACTCTTCTATAAATCTCTTTGTTAGTAGTTCAAGATTTATAAAAACTAAAATGGGAAAAGAGTCCCAATGGCCCTCCAACTCTTTCCCAAGTAAAGTTTTAACCCTCCAAAAATTAACGGTAAAGTTTTGACCATCAATCTAATAAACTAACATATTTGTGACCCTTCTATCAAATCCAGCAGTTAAAATTGACGGGAAGCATCATCTCGTGCGACGCGCGACCAAATATCAAGGGCATTATGGTCTCTTTCCCAGGGAACTTTGACCTAAGCTGGAGATGACAGTTTTTAAAGTGGTAGTATTCTTAGTCCCGTGTTCGAAACTTGGGAAAGATCTACACCAATGTCAACCCCGTCGAGAGTATGGAAACATTGATGGGATCGTAAAAGAACTTGATTTTCTTATTGGGGTTGCGGGCAATGAGCGTGAAGTTGAATTTGGAGTTGACCCCAGTGGAGGTGAGGTTGAAGTGGGACAGTTGAAGGGAGGAGACACTGAAGTTGGGGTGGTGGAAACGGTAGATAACTCAGAAGACAACCCCGGCTACGGCGACGAGGACAAGGATGAAGATGATGAAGAGGGTTGTCTAGAGGCAGCAGGAACAGCAGCAGCTGCGGTGGTGGCGATGCTTGCTGAACCACCATGACAGAATCTTCACCGCCCGTCCCTCTGCCACCTCGTCCTCATTGGATGAACCACCATGACAGATTCTTCACCGCGTTCTTCTACTACTGAACCATCACCGCCGCCTCCTTCAGCTTCAACTTCGTCACCGACGACACCAATAGCATCAAGCCCCCAAATTTACATCCACCCCAGAAGGGAGCCATTTGAACATGGTCTTTTACCCATCCCAAAACTTATATTCTTAGATGGGACCCAATCATTAGCGTCAATCAAGGATAAGCTCTTGTCTCTTTCTTCTTCTTCCTCCTCCGAGTCTACTCACTGGGTCAATTCGGTTGCGATTGCTGAGACCCTCCTGATCTCGCCTGACCATGCTCGGCTTGTGCTCGACACCATCTCCTCTGTTCTGCATAATGATACTGACCCTCTTGTCAATGCCAAGCCCTCGGAGACACCATCTCCTTTGTTCTGCATAATGAGACTGACACAGGTGGTGGGGTGGTGGAGGGGTCGGTGGGACGGAGGTGCTTGGTAAATCATTCAGAAACAATAATACCCTTGATATTTGGTCGCGTATCTCACGAGATGATACTTTCTGTTAATTTTAACTGCTAGATTTGACAGAAGGGCCACGAATATGCTATTTTATTAGATCGAGGGCCAAACCTTTATTGTTAATTATTGGAGGGCTAAAACTTTATCTGTGAATGAGTTGGAGGGCCATTGAGACTCTTTTCCCAACTAATATAATCTTTTCATAATATCAAAAGATGTTAGTGTAATGTTTTGAACTTTTAAAGAGGTGGCTGAAATTGTCAAAAAAAACCTATAGGAAAATTTTTTGAAATTATCCCTTTCAGCAAATCAACATTTCAAAGTATTGATCCAGGGTAGGGGTGCAAATGAGCAGAGTCGAACTTCAACTTAGTTTTATGAAACTTGAGCACCAGATCAAAATGTAAAAATCGAGCTTGGGCTCAAAAAAATAAAAAATAAAAAATTTCTTAACAAATAATAAAATATTAGAAATATATATATGTAATTTTATTATTAAAATAATATATATATATATATAATCGAGCAAACTCACGAACTAACGAGTTGAATATTTTTGAACTTGAGTTCGGATTCGAGTTTGACTTGATCAGGTTAAACTCAATGTTATCCGAACTCAAGTCGATTTCGGGCTCGAACTGCTCGTGAGCGGTTCGATTCATTTTGTAGCCCTAGTCCAGGGCCCAATGCTCTAATTTCGTTTGGTACTCGCTAAAGTAACATTAAGAAACACTTAAATGGCGTTGCCAAAAAGTAAGACCATTAATTCTAGGAAAAATCGTCCAAAACGTCCCTCACATTTTATAAAATAACTTTTTTCGTCCCTCACTTTTAAAAGTATAATTTTATGTCCCTCACATATTCACATCGGTCAAATTTAGTCCCTAACTAGGTTTCCGATCATTTTTTGGCCGGAATCCATCACGTGCAAGGCACGTGATCATTTTTGAAGGGTAAATTTGTCAAATTATATTTTACATAATCTGATCTATAGTCCTCCATATTTTATAAAACAAATTTTTTCGTCCCTCACATTTTATAAAATGATTTTTTCATCCCTCACATTTTACAAAATGAATTTCTCCATCCCTCACATTTCAAAAAATGAATATTTCCATCCCTCACTAATTATGTATGTGAGGGAAACCCTAAAAAAAAAAGTGTGTGAATACATTTTGTTTAAACACATGTATATGTCTATTTGATTTTGTTTAATAATACGAATATCATAAATATATGTATGTGTCTATTTGATTTCACTTAACAATACGAATACCATATATTATACGTGATCTTTTGATTTCATCTGGTATTAGCTAGTAAATAATCTTGCATTCATTGTCAAGTTGCCCAATAAAACTATTTTTGGTCTAAATACAATAAGAATATGCAAATTAAGGTTCTATTGGTAAATATTAGTCATAATCATACAAAAAGAGAAGATAGCCCACAAGTTGGATCCAATTACATATATGTGTTTATGCTATTATTATTAAGCAAAATCAAATAGACATATACATGTGTTTTAAAAAATGTATTCACACACATAATTAGTGAGAAATGAAAAATTCATTTTTTGAAATGTGAGAGATGAAGAAATTCATTTTGTGAAATGTGAGGGATGAAAAAAATCATTTTATAAAATGTGAGGGACGAAAAAATTTATTTTATAAAATGTGGAGGACTATAAATCAGATTATGTAAAATATAATTTGACAAATTTACCCTTCAAAAATGATCACGTGCCTTGCACATGATGGATTCCGATCAAAAAATGATCGAAAACCTAGTTAGGGACTAAATTTGTCCGATGTGAATATGTAAGGGATATAAAATTACACTTTTAAAAGTGAGGGACGAAAAAAGTTATTTTACAAAATGTGAGGGATGTTTTAGACGATTTTCCCTTAATTCTATTGTGAAAATTTAAATGCTACAAAAACCTATGGAGATTACTTCCATCATGAAAATTAAATGCTACAAAGACCTACCAAGATTAGGATATTAGGGGTTCATTGTCACACGTCTAGAAAAAATTTGTGCTCAAAATGCTATCCAATCCAGTCCGTATTGTTTTGTCAATATAAATGCAAGGTTAGGCTTCATTGGTTCCTTTTGCAAATATTTAGGTGAGGCCGTGAGGGTATCAAAAGTGCCCTCCTCTCTATCTGTTCCTCTCTTTTTATCTATTCCTTTCTCTTTTCTTTCCTGCAGCAGATTTTTTTTTTTTTTTGGAGAGAATCAACATTGTAGCGCCCATTAAATCCACATGAGATAAAATTAATAAAATTATATTATTTTCTTCACTTCTTCCTTCATAATTCAAACTGTAACATCTTAGTTACACACGAGGTGTCTCATCAACTAAGTTGCCACTTCGCTGTCCTTATAACCCATTAAATAATGCTTTTTTTTTTTTCTAAAGCTTTTGATACTGAGTTTTCTTGAAAATTTTATCTTTTTTTTGGGTGTGTGTATGTGTGTTTGGCACAAAATCAAGAACACATTCAACTCCATTCAATTTAAATCTTTCCCAAGTCCTATACTCTATTCAGTACACTACCTATACGGGCCACCAGAGTCAAACTTGCAGTGTTTTAATCATTGAATTTTTGTAGTGTTTGGAACATTGAATCGCTGAAGATGAAATAAGATCCAATCAGGCCTCCTTGATTCACTTATCAACTACCCAGTGATCCAACTCCAACCACAACAACTACGAGTTAGTCAATCCCTTCTTTAACACCATTTTCAAACCTTTTGGGTTAAACTTAACATAGGAGTAAACAAACTCTGAATAACAAGTGCCCTTTGGGTTAGACTTGACAAACGAGTAAACAAAACTCTGAATAACAAGTGCCACATTTTGATATGGATTTAGTTCAATGAAAACTGAATAGTCCGCCCACTCAAAAAGATGCATCCTCTCAAGCATTATAGCCTATAGGAGGATGCCTTCAAATCAGAGAATCAAACAGAACATCTTCAAGAAAGTTTGGTGCATTTTTCTACAGATTAAAACCCTTTAGCATATTGATCATGAATCTATTGTTTATTGTATAAAATTACTGGCAAGAGCGGAATTTGATGACCTGTAAGTAAAGATATGGCAGGAAAAAAGACCCCACCAACCCATTATATTTATTCGTTCGAGCGACATTCCCACATCCCAAAAAAAGGTAAAGATTTGGATCATGTCATGCAAGGATCAATTACGCAGTGTCCAAACAAATCAAAATTTGCGGCACTATGGACATGTCTATCTAGACCTTTTTCAAAGATTCTACTTACAGAATTATCGTAGCTATTTGTCATTCAATATGTCTAATGATTTAGTTATGAAGGTTATGCCAATGAAGTATATTCTTTTACCAAAATCGTATCGAACAATTTCAGGTTATACCTCATAGTAATTTTTATAGCTTAATATGATCGATATGACGCGAACTAACTTACCACAAGCCTGTTCTATATCAATTTTACTTTCAGAAGTATGAAAGTTCAAAATTAAAAAAAAAATAGTAAAAGATGTTGAAACAGCAGTATATAGCTTAGAGAAAAATGCAATTTTGGTACCTAAACTTTGACGCATGAGCGGTTTTAGTCCCCAAATTTTGGACGAAAACAAATTTGGTACCCGAACTTTCAAATTTTGAGCACATTAAGTACCCTTGACGATTTTTTCCCAAATTGTTACCGGAAAAAGCCATGTGACTGTCACGTGTCCGGCCAAAATGGAATAAAAAAAGGTCAAAATGCAGTTTTGGTACCTAAACTTTGACGCACGAGCGGTTTTAGTCCCCAAATTTTGGACGAAAACAAATTTGGTACCCGAACTTTCAAATTTTGAGCACATTAAGTACCCTTGACGATTTTTTCCCAAATTATTATCGAAAAAAGCCATATGACAGTCACGTGTCCGGCCACAATTGTATAAAAAAAGGCCCAAAAAATATCAAATGCCATTCTAATACTAAGTATTAAATTTAAGGACTAATAGCGTAATAAAGAAAAAATCCAAGGACTAAATAACATCACATGAGTCAACAAAACCCAAGAACCGATACAAATGAGCTCCAATTCCAGACAAATTTTGTGACTTGATTCTTAGATTAATGAACTGGAATTGGAGCTCATTTGTATCGGTTCTTGGGTTTTGTTGACTCATGTGATGTTATTTAGTCCTTGGATTTTTTCTTTATTACGCTATTAGTCCTTAAATTTAATACCTAGTATTATAATGGCATTTGACATTTTTTGGCCTTTTTTATACAATTGTGGCCAGACACGTGACTGTCATATGGCTTTTTTTGGTAACAATTTGGGAAAAAATAGTCAAGGGTACTTAATGTGCTCAAAATTTGAAAGTTCGGGTACCAAATTTGTTTTCATCCAAAATTTGGGGACTAAAACCGCTAGTGCGTCAAAGTTTAGGTACCAAAACTGCATTTTTTGCCTTTTTTAATTCCATTTTGGCCGGACACGTGACAGTCACATGGCTTTTTCCGGTAACAATTTGGAAAAAAATCGTCAAGGGTACTTAATGTGCTCAAAATTGAAAGTTCGGGTACCAAATTTGTTTTCGTCCAAAATTTGGGGACTAAAACCGCTCGTGCGTCAAAGTTTAGGTACGAAAACTGCATTTTTCTCTATAGCTTAAATTGGACTTAAAGATCACAAAATCTTTCACCCTTAGGATTTCTTACTTCAAATTTATACTCAAGTTATACTTGTGTAATATTAGTATGATTAGATAGAAGGACTCTGAATGCAGCAGCAGTCAAGGGACAAATTTGATTTGTCGAATGAAGTTTGCTAGCTAGCATAAGATTTTAGGGAAAGTCCAAGGACTTAAATTGTAAATTAGCAAATAAGCCTCTTTTTTTTTTTGGGTAAGAAAGAATCTAAACTTTAGACAACAATTTAAATCGGTCAATGGTTTTTTTTTGTTCTTTTCCCCCGGAGTAAATCCTTAACAAAAGATTCTGCACCTTCAAAATAAAAAGTGATCCGACTGGTAGGGTTGGCACTATTACAACTTGTAGGTCAATCCACGAAAAAAGTTCTTATCAACTTGTGAACACGATGCCCAACTGGTAGATTTGGCACTATCAAAACTTGTAGTTCAATGTAGGAAAAAACTTCTTTATCAACTTATGAATACGACGGACAAGGCCAATATCATGGAATGTGGTAGGAGTCATAAGATAACTGCATTCCTTCATCCAGAATCGACAGTAGTGGGAATAATGGGTGGAATTTGAAAGAAGGCCGGCGTAGCTACTGCTTCTCTGTGCAGGACCATTCCCTAAAAGCAAGCTAATGAACCTCAATCAACAACCAGCACGCCTCCCCACTCCTCCACTCTTAACTCTTAGGGGACCATTGATACCACCTTCTTAATGCCATATATTTTTGTACCGCCTGATTTAAGAAAGTAATTCACCTCCAAACATGTGGAGGCAAATGCCAGCGTACATTTTTCTTGCATTGTTTGGTGCTTGCTTTCTTCCAAAGAATTGACTTCTCGTATTAGGATTCCAAAAATCTTTTGCAAACATTTTGACATATCTTCAGTTTTTGGTGGGTATAAAAATTGAATAAGTTTGGCATAACGGAAGAAATTTGACCAATGGTCACATTAGACTCGGGCAAATTTAGGTGGAAACACACAATAGTTTAGCAACAAAGAGTTAAGCATTACATTTTTATGTGATGTAGCTGGTAAAGAATCCAAGAACGAATATTGGTGGATACGATGCTAAGTTTTTGTGGATGGGAGTCAGCAGTAAATTTAATGTTAGTCAGGCTGTCTTTGTTGCACCTTATTGATAGATCGACAAAAACCCCTGACTAATTTTTTTTCTTAATAAATTGTATAGAATTAAAATCAACTCACAATTATTGGGAGAATCAGGTCAAGGCGAGTAAGAGGGAGATGAATCCTTCTCTGATCAAAGGGGTGCATTACTGCATGCCGTTTGAATGTTACTGCATGTGTAGAGGTTTGAATCCCTAACTTTCAATTAAACCTACATCTTATGCTTTGCTTTGTGCTAACTCGATCAACTAATTACATTTGATCAACACTATAGTTAAACCACAGAAGTGGTGGGAAGAATATGATATAACAGGAAAAATATTAACATATAGTAGTTAAGAACGCTAACCCCTTACTACCTTAATTACAAATATGGGTAGCAATGTAGCATAACCATTAATAACTGGAAGCAGATGTATAGTCAACTGATAAATTTTTTATCAAAATTATGACCAATGGTGCATTTCCATCCTTCAAATGACAATTTGGCTAGAATGTACATTGAAGCAAAAGTTGGGGTAGAATATAAATACTTGAACTTCAGGAACTAACATGTTCACACTAATGTTTCAGAGAAAGTCATCCAGTATTGGTTTGTGGACTGATTGATGCCACGAAGTTAAAACAGATAAGGGTAGGCATGCAAGATTTGCAGAATTGTTGGACTTTGAAGTGCAATAGATCCATACTTGTCCTGTTGTCCCTGTCGTTTATTCCTTTTTATGTTCCAACAAGCTAAGTGTAGTGCAAAAACCATCATAGATTTCCAAAAGTTAGCAATCGGCATTCTGGACAGTTCATTGGAACAATTAATCAATCAAAGTCAAGAAGAAAAATATGACATTGGCTTGCCTTATTTTGTCACTGTCATGGCAATCACTCAAAGTTTAGATTAACATATCGAGCTCGTAGATTACCACAAGATGGGAAACGTCTTAGAAGGGATCACTGGAAGGTAGTAATGGAGGGCAAGCTTTTCAAGGCATTTTCCATGTGTAATCTGATTTTTTGAGTTAGGCTCTGCCTTTTTTTTTTTTTTTTTCCCGGTAGAAATATAGGTGAAAGTAGCCTTTTGCTTTCGGGTAAAAGTCTTTTTCCAAGAAGGCTGATTTACCTTCCCCCCTTTCGTTTACTCTAGTTTACATATCGAGCAACAAATACTATGACTAATGCTACATAAAGAAAGAAAATTTGTTATGAAATTCTGCGCATTGTTTGGAAGAAAATTTGTTATGTATTAGTCTTGGAAAATCTTCTTGGTGAACGAATTAATTTACTCATTTTTTACATGAGACATGAATGAAAATTTTGTCTACATTTGGTCTAGAGAGACTCATGCATTGGGTATTTTTCTTCCTCAAGTGGTAGATTCTAAAAATTGACGCACAAGTGTTTTTGGCACATTGTTTATAATAGTTCAAGTTGTCCACGAAATAAAAATCCCACAAAAATAGATTCGCATGATTTGATTTGGACATTTTGAAAATGGGGGACCGAAATAATGCTGATTACTAAAGTTTAGCGACTAATGAAAATGCACCAAAGGACAATAATAGAAGGCGTATGGAATTGGAAAAAAAAAACACAATTGTGAATTTTATGCTAACCTCTTACTTGATTTTGGACGAAATGGTGATTTGATGACCTCCATTGGATTTACGGAAAGCCATAAAGGGTTCGACCTACACATTTGAGTGGATAAGTATTAGCTTACAACTCTATATAACTTTACCATAAATCTACCTCTCAATCGTCAACGTGGCAATATGGTAACGTTAAAAAATCCCTTATGATCTTTAAATCAGAACGGATGTTCAATGGATACTCGTTAACACACTTAAATTTTATCTAATCTATCATGTATATACACACAATAATAATTACTATCCTCGCTTTCATTCAAATACTTTTCTTAATTAATTCTTTATATTTATATACTTCCTCTAATTAATCTTACTTTCTCTAATTAATTAACATTTGAAGCACATCTTAAGCAGGTGCACAGTTAGACTGAATCTTAAAAGAAAATTTGGTGAGGTATACTACAATAAACATTCCAATAATTAAAAGCATATCATTCACTGAATAATTGAATTTACTGAAAAGGGTCAAAACTGTATTTATATTCAGCAAGTCTAGTTCCCAGGAGGGCAGGACAGATGAGGAATAGCCAGATTTAATTTAAAGTTTTAAACACTCCGAATACCTGTAGTGGCCTAGCTAACTTCACAAATGGCTCAAGAACAGCAGCTTGAAGTTGTCAATAATGGAAGGACAGAAAGGACAGGGTGGTTACTAAATTCCCCTGATCCCCCTGGTTTTTTCCATGAAATTTTCAGTTCAATAAGGAGGACGATCTTGCCTCATGGAACCAAAAATCATTCCTCATTGCCCAAGAAGTCTTCTGCAAGTAAAGCATTCTCATTCCTTCAAGGCTTATTTCCTATTCTTGAATGGGGAAGAAACTACAGAGCTACCAAGTTCAAGAGAGATTTGATGGCTGGCTTAACTCTTGCCAGCCTCTGCATTCCTCAAGTAACTAAGCTATTGAATAACTTATGATCTTTTCTTTTCCATATTCTTCATTGGATTTCTGCGAAAATGAAGCGATTTTCGTGCTGTCTCACTAAGTCTCAATGTGAATCCTGCCAGAGTATTGGATATGCAAATCTTGCGAAACTTGATCCTCAATACGGCCTATGTAAGTGCTGATATACTATGCTGTCGGAGTTCTTTACCTGTTATCTTTCAATCAGTTTTATGAAGCACGATTGCAAGGATTGCTAATAGTCCTTCTGGGGCTTCCACAGATACAAGTGTTGTCCCACCTTTCATATATGCATTCATGGGGAGTTCACGAGAGATTGCTATTGGTCCTGTAGCAGTTGTTTCATTGCTTTTGTCGTCACTGATCCAGAAAGTAGTGGATCCTGCAGTTGATCCTGTTGGCTACAGAAGACTTGTATTTACTGCAACTTTTTTCACTGGTGCCTTTCAAGCAGTTTTTGGATTATTCAGGTGGTCTTTCTTCAGAAGTGGGTGTTTCTTCTCTTTATTCTGCAAATCTAATATTGTTGAGTAGATATGAAGATTAAGCATAATTTTACACTTGTACAACTGCAGATTGGGCTTTCTGGTTGATTTTCTGTCACATGCAACAGTAGTCGGATTCATGGGAGGTGCTGCAATTGTGATTGGTCTCCAGCAACTCAAAGGGTTACTGGGAATCAGCCATTTTACCACAAAAACAGATGTAATCTCTGTCTTGAAAGCTGTATTTAATTCACTTCGCCATCAGGTAAGTCTTTCGCTTTTGGGCTCTGATGATGCTCCCTTTAACACCTTTTTCAATTCTAATGATCTTTAAATTCATGCATTTACTGAATAATTACCATATAATTCTTTTGATTGATCAGAAAAATTTGACAGCCTTTACATCATTGTTCTGTCATGACAGTGGTATCCCCTGAATTTTGTCCTGGGATGCTCATTCCTTATCTTCATCTTGATTACAAGATTTATTGTAAGCAGTGATTACAGTTCATTTTTAACTTTCTTCTTCTTTTTTTTTTCTTTCTAGCACAGAGAATTTCAAATTTTATACATTTGTCCATTCATTGGTTCCAATTATATTGCAGGGAAGAAGGAACAGAAAACTTTTCTGGTTACCAGCAATAGCCCCTCTTGTATCAGTTATATTATCAACCTTGTTCGTGTACCTGACTAAAGCTGATAAGCATGGCATTAACATTGTGAAGCACTTCAAAGGTGGATTGAATCCAAGTTCAGTCCATGAATTACAGTTTAACAGCACACATGTTGCTGAGGCAGCAAAAATTGGAATAATCTGCGCCGTTATTGCTCTCACCGTATGAATTTCCTATCCAATTTTGATAAATTATTAATAATAATCCTTCGTAAAATCTACAATTTAAAAAAAAATATCCTCAATTGTTAATCGAATATGTCAAAATTTGCCTCAGGAAGCCATTGCTGTTGGCAGATCTTTTGCTTCCGTCAAAGGATATCACCTGGATGGTAACAAGGAGATGGTAGCCATGGGGTTCATGAATATTATAGGGTCTCTAACTTCATGCTACGTAGCAACTGGTAAGCCAATTTGTTTATACCAATCTGATATTGGTCAAATTTTGTTACCTCTCAATTATCTTAACATGTTTAATGTCCAATCTTTCGAAATCATCCTCATGTAATCTTTCTTGTTTATTTTCCAGAATCGATGCTTTATCTGTTACAATCGTACTATTTGAGAAAAAACACAGAGAATCGAAAGTGCTAAAATTGAAGTACACACTAAACTAAAACGGGTAACAACATCACATGTACCCAAAAAACGGGTAATAACATGACCGCTTCCGATCCTTAGCTCCGATATGAAACCCCCTTATCGAGACTCACTTTTCAAACCCTGACACGTATAATAAGTTGTGTTGTAAGAATTGATCTAATTAACCTCACATGACACACGTGTCAAGATTTGAAAAGTGAAACTCAATAAGAAAGCTCTATAATGGGATTGAGGATTAAAAGTGTAACATGACAAGAACCTAAACACGAAAATCGCATAGAAAGTGAGAAACAAAATGAAAAAAAAAAAAATCCATAACTACAATGTTTACCATGGATGATTTTATTCGACAGCAGTATGCTAATTGATCAAGATTATTGATTTCTGGGACGTATGAGGACAGGTTCATTCTCAAGGACTGCTGTAAATTTCAGTGCTGGATGTGAAACGGTGGTGTCAAACATAGTGATGGCTACTACAGTTCTTGTATCTTTGTTATTATTCACCAAGCTGCTGTACTACACTCCACTTGCAATCCTGGCATCAATAATTTTGTCAGCCTTGCCCGGACTCATCGACATCAATGAGGCCTACAATATATGGAAGGTGGACAAGCTGGATTTTATCGTTTGCGTCGGTGCCTTTTTGGGCGTCTTATTCCGCTCCGTCGAAACTGGACTTCTTGTTGCGGTAATGTGTATTTCGTATATCATGAACTGATTTTTTTTCCTTTTCACGGTTTATCTAACGGATTTAGGTGTTATATTTCTGAAAATATATGATTAATTAAGAAAAATAAATAAATACAAGGAAGGATACGTAATATTAAATATGAAAAATATATAAATATAAGACAGTTTATAGGTGCATGCTTCTGTGATGAGTCCAGACTCCAGCCCGTTAGATCTGCTCGTTTGGATAGTAATTTTTTGAAATTTTTGTAAAAACATATATAGTAGCGATTTGATGTGTATGAGGTATTAAGAATATTAAAAAATATTGTCAGAACCAACGTAATAATTTTTCTTTGAAAAACTGTAATCCAAACATGGCAAGTTACTAGTTTTCGTTTTCGTTTGGACAATTATTTTTAGAGGTGGATTTTTAAAAATACTGAAAAATGTGTTTTGAATATTTTTAGAAAATATGCAGTTTAAAAACACTCTATCTAACCTTAATAGATTGATTTGCACTTATGCACTCATTGTATTTTTTCTTTTAAATTTAGATACACTCTTAGCTATGTTTCACTCCTCGGAACTTTAATTATTAAAAGTCTGTTAAACTTACAAAATTTGCCCTAGCAAAGCTTTGCACGAATATACTTCCAGGCTCTCATTTATCTTGATGTAAATTTTGCTGCCCCAAAGTATATAGGATACTCACGCTTTAGTTTTTTTTATTTTTTTTTTGCATAAGTATGTACTCTTACTGTCTTACATAAATAATTCTATGATGCACAATAAGAATTATTGTCATATGATGATTAATCTTCCATTGCAGGTTGTTATCTCTTTTGTCAAGGTAATTGTAAGTTCAATTCGACCAAGTACAGAAGTACTAGGAAGGGTTCCAGGGACAAGTACCTTCTCCAATGTCATCCAATATCCAATGGCAACAAAAATTCCTGGCCTGCTTATAATCCGAATTAATTCCGGATCACTTTGTTTTGCAAACGCAAATTCCATTAGAGAAAGGTACAATTTCTGCTTCAATTACAAGAAAACCTACTCTTCCCTCTCTCTCCCCCCCCCCCCCCCAAAAAAAAAACATATGTGTTAAACAGGGTTCTAATTCCAATTAATGAAACCCAAGAATTTTGCTTAGGATTTTGAGGTTACTAGGGGACGAAAATGAAGAGAATAGCAAGGACAACATTCGTGTACTTGTCCTTGACATCTCGAGTAAGTGCTTTCAACTCTAATTATTGAATATGGCATTATCCAATCTTCACACCAAACTAACTTCTAAGTAAATCTTTGTTTTAACAGATGTTATGGGCATTGACACTTCAGCTATCATTGCCTTAGAAGAACTGCACAGGGAATTGGTTTCACGGGGCATAGAAGTAAGGCTTTGATTCTTATACAGTAATCAAAGACTCTGATGTTTTTCAGTCATTCTACAGCTCTAATTTTATTTATTTGTCAAACTGCAGCTGGCTTTTGCAAGTCCAAAGTGGCAAGTGATGTCCAAACTAAAGTTGGCCAAATTTGTAGATAAAGTTGGAAGAGGGAGATTTTTTCTCAATGTTGAAGATGCCGTTGATGTTTTCTTTGATCCCAACATGTCTGCCTCTGCCGTCCACAACTGTTAATGGCTCTTCTGCTTTTTCACAGCATGAAGTTTCAGATTAGTGATCAGTGACCGCAAGAACAAAATATAGATGAATTCAGGCTCCATTTAGTTTATTCCATGCTTGAAATGTACAACACAAAAAGAGGCCGATTCTGCAGCCACTTGTCCACAAAATCCATTAGTATGTGTTTAATTTGATTTATTGACCAAAACAAATGCTTAATCCGATTTCATTTGGAGCCACCAAATAGGGGATGCCCTGTTGAAAAGTTCAACACAAGTTTCTTCACGGTGCACATCTCTATTAATAACTCCGGTAAGTCCTAAAACATGTCTAATATTTTCCCAAGTTGAAAGAAGAATCAAACTACTTCATACTCACACGAATAGAATTCGACTGATAGGATTTCGTTCAAATTTGATTGGCCGGCTAATTAAACCAAAGTTAAAAAACAATTTATGATTGATAAACTTTCAAATTCGACTCGATTAGCATATAAGTGAAATTTATATGTAAAAAATGTAAACTGTTTGAACTCGGCTCGATTCAGTTTGATAAAAAGTTCATTAAAGCTCAGCTTGAAAAGTAAACAAATTAAGTTTGAACAAAATTTCAAACTCATCAAAACAATCAACAAAATTTAACATTAGAGTGTTTGACTTATTTAGACTCGTTTACACTCCTATTCCTCTCCTATATTCACATGCAATGCCTATTTCTTTGAGTCTATTTAATGGGCACTCGTTAACATATATTTCAGATATCATAGTTTTGAAAATATAAAATTAATTAGAAAAAGTAAATAAACGTAAGGGAGGATAAATAAGATTAAATAGGAAAAACATATAAATATGAGAAATGCAAAAAAATCATAATAATTGTTAGTATGTGTAGTATGTGTATATACATGATAAGTTAGGTGAATTTTAGTATGTGTGTGTATGATAACTTAGGTGAATATTGGATGTATTAATAAGTGCGCATCGAGCACCCGCTAGAAAAACGTCAAGCGACATAGCGGATGCACCTGTGAAAGCGTGCGACGTATTTCCAACTTCACCTGAAGCTATGGGAAAAGCGCGTTCGAGAATAGCGTTGTGCAGACAGCTGACTCATCATCCATCGTGGACTTGTACATCTGCTTTGCTTAAAACGTCGTAGTTATGTCGTCTTTTCTCGTGCACGGTGCAACTGCTGAAAGTTGAGGTAACCTGTTCGACGACGCTCGGTCGCAAAGAAGAAAGAACTCTCCGGACTTCCGGCTACGTTTTCTCGACGCTGACCCTAATCAGCAACCATGGGAGCGGAAGAAGAACGAGAAGCACCGAATCGGAACCCAGTTAACACTGACCCAAAACCTAATCGCATAACTCAAGCTCAATTCCTCTCCTGGAAAAGCCAAAAGGTCTTTCCTAATATCCTTTTTTTCAATTAATTTATTGGTTATTCATTTTTTGTTACTTGTTTCTTTTCCCTATTTGATTTAGGGAATGTTTATGTGATGAGTATTGTACAAAATTTGAGCTTTAATTAATTTTCTAGTTTTGTTTATCCTTTTATGGCTTCATTAATTAAATGACATTCAATTAAGTTTCATGACGTATTATCCATGACTGGTAATATTGTTTTATTTTCGCATAAAAGAATAATCTTGCTGGTATTTCTAGCTTATTAGTTATGGCAAGTTTATGATTTGACCAAGGGGGATGGAGTAAGGAAGAGTAGTTTTTTAGCTGAATAATTACCATACACTTATGAGCGTTTGTATTCTTGTTTTTTACTCTTCGTAATTGAAATTCTTTATCGAAATAAGTAACTGAAGCATTGACACTACATGGGGTCAGCCATTGAAATCCTGTAGTATAACGCAATTTCGTTGAAAAGTTAACATGGGAAACAGGTGGATTCTGGAAAGAAGAGGAATGGGTAGAGAGAGAGAGAGAGGCAGGACATTGAGGTAGGAAATGAAAAGCTGATAAACTTGAATCAAAAGAAAATTTTGCAATTTATACAGTGTAGGTTCTTTTTTCTTTGTGCCGAGTAGTACACAGCGCATTCTGTAATTTCATCAATTTATCTTTAATGACTCAGTTCGTAATTGTTACATTTCCAGGAAATGGATTACCTTTGCCTGTTTGGCCTTTTGATTGTAAATGCAAAGCCATGACATCATTATCTCTTATTTTTTATCAAGACTTGTTAATGGGCTAATTCAAGAACTATAAACTGCCATATGTCTTAGCTGCTACTTCTTACTTTCATCAGTTTTGTCTTCTTGTTTCTTTATGCATATTGGCTTGGTTTGGAGTTATCTGATTCTCTCCTCTTTTTTAGTTCTTATGGGGGAAGTGCAGATTGGGAAGGGAGGGAAGTGGAAGGGGGAATGGTCTCTGTTGTAACAAGCTACTACCTATTTGTTGCAAATGTTTTTGTGGATTTACTATGTTCCACAAATAAATTTTACATACTTGGAATGTTTTTGCATGGGAACCTTTTTTGTCTTTTCTTTTCTTTTTTTTCCCCTTTCGGTTTTTAGGTTTACTAAAGGCCTGCATTTCTTCTTGGTGCTTTCTTGATGTTCCTTGATGTACGTGTATCACCGTAAGTTTACAAACGCTAGATGGTATATTAAGCCCTTTTTGGAGTTAAAGCAGAAGGTGAAACTTACAACAGAGACATATGCAGCTGTCACTAGTTTTCTTGCCAATAATTTTTCTTCACGGAGCTTAGAGGAGATCAGACTTGTTTTACCTCTTTGCTGGAGTTGTATAGTGGTATTTATGACATTATTGCTTGAAGGGTAATAGCTTTTGTCAGTTTAGAGGAAACATTTAGCAATAACTCATTTACTTTATCTTGTAGGATGCTATTGCATCAGCTAGAAAAGCTGAAGCAGAAAGGAAGCGTTGCGAGGATGTAGCAGCAGGATTGGTGCAAATGAATGGCCGTGAGCTTTTTCAAAATGAACCTTGGGTGTTTGATAATTCTCGTTACTAAGTTCAATTTTACCGTGCTTACAAAAAGTAGTATAAAAAAGAAGACAGTTCAATCTCTATGAGGAAGCATTATGTTTGAAATTTGTTACTTCACCGATACATTTGTAGTTAAGGTTACAAGCAAGTTCCTGATCAGACAGAGCACATGGAAGTCAAGGTTTGAAGTTGGTTCCGAATTAGACAGAGCGCGCTTGGTGTGCTTCTTTATACCGTGTAGAAAATGTTTCAGCTATAAAGAAGGGAGATATAACAAGAAGTTTTTTATTATTCGAATCTATTGAGGAATTGGAAAATATTTCCCCTGAATGCTCAAGAAATCCATTGGACAGGTCTTTAGAAATTCTTTTCCAACATATTTACTTCATAGATTCACATCCAACAAAATATTTAATTATCAGGTCATTTCCTTGTCATACATCTTTTTGTAAGTAAGTTTTTGAATGCATCGTTTGAATGTCAAATGGGTTGGCTACGTCGACGGGATATGCGATGATAGCTGGAAGCGAGAGGTGGTGGAGGAGGAAGAGAGGAGAAGGGAACGAGACTGGAGACAAAGCTGAAGCCGACCAAAGTTTCTCGGACATGCTGAAAAGGATGAAAAGCCCATCAATCAACCTAGGGGTGGTATCAAGGCGAGTCGAGTTTGAGTTTAAGTAGTACTATGTTTGAACTTGAACTCGATCCCTATTGATGCTACTTGAGCTCCAACATAATAGAAATTAAGGTTGAACTTGACTTGTTTGAATTCGAGTAAACTGCAAACCTTATTAAGTTCAAACTACTCGAATTCGAGCACGAGTTTTGAGTCCAAGTTGAGTGATTTTTCTCTTTTTTTCTTTTTAATTTTTTATATTTTAAATTTATCAGATTACTTCTTTGCCATCCATTACTTTTTTTTACTGAACATTAATTCATGTAAATTTATTAAAATAAGAACTCATAATAGTCATTCTATAATTAGAATATATA
Organism: Coffea eugenioides; assembly: GCF_003713205.1. Classification (NCBI taxonomy): domain Eukaryota; kingdom Viridiplantae; phylum Streptophyta; class Magnoliopsida; order Gentianales; family Rubiaceae; genus Coffea; species Coffea eugenioides. The sequence continues at coordinate 5,144,286 of NC_040044.1, forward strand.
ATATATAAATAATGTAAATACTCGATTAAGCTTGTCGAGAACTCGAGTAGCTACTTCTGATGTTCGAACTCGATTCGTTACACGATGAGTAGCTCGAGTTTGAGTTCGAACTCGATCAAATTGAATTCAAACCAAACTTTTGATCAAGCCGCTTGCAAATTACTTGCGATCGGCTTGGCTTGCCCATGCCCCTAAGCCAACCTGTCTCCTGAGTTATTCACCCACAAGGGTAAAATAGGAATGCGAGGGCAAATCAGGCAAGAAAAAACCAACTGGGATACACCTCACTGACGGCAGTCCAACCTGACCTAGTATTGTTCACGTGCCAGCACAAACAATTATTTGCTGAAATTACAAACCTACGCACTCAGAATACTTGCCAAATGACCTAAATGCCCACACAATTAAGGGGACGAAACCAATTCCAAATGCATACAGCTCCCGCTCAATCCAAGTGAGAGCACTCCCTCTTTTATGGTAGTTTAGATTTACTGGAAGTAATCCAATGTTTATCGGAAGTTTGGAAATTAGTTTAAACTTTTGAATTTTTACTAAAGTAGAGATTTTGCAATTTGAAAGAGTTACTTTAAAGTTACCATGTTGAGCAGAGACTTTAAAGTCTCCATTTGAAAGGGTGACTTTAGATGTCACCATTTAAGCGGCTTTAGATTAAACAGTTTAGAGATAAATGATGTCTAAAAATAAATAACCTAAAGTTGTCCTCTCAAAGGACAACTTCAAAGTCACAATTTGAATGTTTGCACTCCTCATTTCAAAAGACAAAAATCTCTACTTTAGGAAGGATTCAAGATGTGGGCCACTTTGGGATTTTTCAATAAAAGTCGGATATTTGAGGCAAACAACCCTTCAATGGTTCATTAAAACGAATGATTCTATTTTTCCCTCCTCAATTATTGAGTCTCCTAAATAAGTACTCAGGATATTGAGTCTCCCAGATAGGCACTCAGGACATCCTGCTTTGGTCTATCCATACATAGTCTTAATTAATTGCAAATATTTGTGCATATCTATCACTAATTGGCTTTTGTCCAGACTCGTCAACTAATTGACGGAAGTATGCTGAACATCACTAAACATCTAAAAGCGTAATACTAGTTGACTGAAGGATGCTGAATGCCACTGAAAATCTAAAGGTATAAGCGTAACATTAGTTGGAGGTTTGCATGAAAAGTCGTCGAATTACAAGATAATAATTCACTCACACATCTCAGTGTGAGATAAAACAATGCCCAAAAACAAATTCAATATCCCGTAGATAATACAAAATAAAAGCCACTAGGTAAAGTCATGCAATATGCAATTACTAGCCAAAACTTGGTTGAAGTACTTAAAATTTTTTTTAAAAAAATCAATAATGTACTCAATATAAAAAATATAGAATCAGACACTTGCTACGGCTAATAATGCATAAGCTTGAATAAATCTGAGGCAATCAGAACTCAGAAGTTAAGCCGTTCATAGACTAGCCTGATGTGCAGTGACTATCTTTGACTATAAAAAATTTAGTATCAATAGCCAGCAAATATATATACACACACACACACCACAGTCTAAACTACAAGCTCTCATGTTGCTGAACAACATGATTTCTATGCAAAATCTGGCCAATTATCGAACTCTTTGCACATCATAAATCCACCCCTCTAAAACTTGACGAATATTTTTTTCTCAGTAAGGGAGGACGAGTTTTTTGTATATTTCTATGGAACTTGAAAAACAAACCAAGGTAGCATTAGGAGGATACATTATTTTACACATCAAAGAGGCAAATAAGATGCAGACATGGAGCAAATCTTCAGAGAAACTAGGGACCTCCACCAAGAGAGCAATTCTATCCAAGAACGACTATTCAAGCAGGATATAATGTACTGAATCGAGCTTATGCCTTTAGAATGTAAACATGTTTATAGCATTGTTGATTCCTTATGTTAGTTATCCAAAACTTGTGCTGCTCATTTTTTTCTTGAACTTCATTTAGTGCTCAATAAAAGGTATCATTCTATCATGGAAACGAAAAAAGATCCAGTAGCTCAAGTGAATCTATGAATAAACAACTGAAGAAGTTATGTCGACTGATGGAACTCAAAAGGTAGTGGCGGATATTGAAGTGAAGTTCACAATCATGGCTTCCCCAGTACGAGTTGAACTTGATGCTATGGAGAAGGAAAATGATTTACTTGAAAGGACCTTTCAAGTTAGTTGAGCAAAGAACTTTAAATAGATTCATGTATTATCAAAATAAGATCAGTGGTTTATCATTTCATTCTAGAATATGAACTCTGTGCATAAGTGAGAGCAAATTTCTACTTCGACTAACATTATATGGAGTCTGAATAGGGTTGGGTTGTTAAATCTATGCATGGTTTTGAACTTCAAACAAGCACCAGACGATAAGTACATAGAATCAAGTAGACAGAAAAATTGTTGTTGTCTGGTCGTTCTCTTGAAATCTGGTGTTTTTACAAAATAAATGAGTGTGATTTGGAATATCTATAACGATTGGTTACACTGAATAATTTCCTATTTTACAATGTTGTAGATCGTATGTTGGACATTCAAACCATTTGAATAAAGACCAATAAGGCAGCAACTATTCCTTGTTTCAGGGTTCATTCAAGAACTTGTAACTATTTGTAGATACCGAACTAAATAATGTTAAATTTTAAAAAACTAAATCAATCTTTTTTTTTTCATTAATCATACTTCTGTAGCTTTTTGAGTAATGCAAATGAAAGGTTTTAAACAATGTCTGCTTTCACTTAATTTTCATGTATAGCTGATAATTTTTATGCTGTTGGTGTACAAGTTATTACCAAAAATCAAAATAATAAAAAATAGAAAGTAGGGACCATGATTTTTTTTTCTCTTGTACTTAACAGATTGTCTCGCAAAAATTAACATGAGAAGCGAAACCCATATTTGCTTTCGACCACTCAACAATCCATGTTTGCGCGTTCAACTAGATCAAACTTGTTGGGATCTTTTTTATCAAGCATTCATTTGCCTCGATATTTTCATGTTATTTTTTATTTGTAGTTGTAACAAGCACTACTAAATAAAGAGGATCAAGAGTTCTGGTTCCCATAATATTTTGCAGGACAATATCATAAGTGCTGAAGTTTAAGTTATAATCCTCCTTTTCTATTTTATATCATCCTAAACACCCCCACGATCTTCAAGTGAGGAGCCACAACAACTCTGTATATAGTGATCAGGTATTTTAGTTGGGTTGAACCATCTCATAATGAAAATTCTTCTCTGGTATTGGTTGGCGAAATCAAAATTCTTTATAATTATGACACAGTTCAAAGGTAAAAATCCTTGGTTTTTCATTAATTTTATCATCATAAAAGTAGACCAAAGTACTTATACATCATTAACTACACAGAAGTTGGATTAGAAAAAACTTAAACGAATCAAGCAAAGAGATTGATTGTGCTACTTGACTAATAAAAATGATTCACCTTTGCAGACTAGTACAGTAGATATCCTATGTGATGAATCAGAGATTGTTTGGTGAACTTATAATGTGGTTTTTTTGGGGATAATCTAGGTGAAGAGAATGACGAACCATAATAAGATAGATGGTCAACAATAATGATTAAAGACAAAGATGGAAATTCTTATTGGCATAATGATTATGACTGATAAGCTATTAGTCAATCTTTAAATTAAAGATAAAGATGGAAATCCTTATTCTCATGTATAACTGATAAGCCATTAGAGAAGGGTTCGAATGTGAAATCTTTCGCTTACACTCCCTCCCCCAAAATTACCCATTCTTCTAGTTGTGAGTAAACAAAAATTCCTTCTGAAAAAATAACAGTAGTGTTAGTCCGCTAGTTATTCAAAAATAAAGTAATTTTAGAAAAAAATACAATGAATAATCCATAGTTAGTTATGCACGATTTTGTGATTGATGTTTAACTATCGATAGTAGTACATATGGTTATGTCGTCCTTAATCAAATGGCAAGCCTTAATTTCTACGTCTTGCTCAATGTGAAAGGGAAAGCAACCACAAAATTTTCTTACGAAAGAGGAAGTAAATGGAGACAAACAATTATCCATCCGCAAAAGATTGGACACATTGCTATCTTCCCCCGTGGTTAATGAAATAAAAGATTGGTTAGGCAATACGACAATTTTTTCTTACCTGTCACAATTCTACGAGTTGAAGTGATTTAGACAAAGGCAAATTACATAAAACTAAGGTCTCGCTATAATTAATAGTAGCTTTCCGTTTTCTTGTCCTTATAAGCAAGATAAGGCTGTCTAGATTTCAATCTTCACATAGTACAGCAGAGTATCAGTTCAGGTACTAAATTTCTCTCTTTCTGTATCTCTGTGTAAAACTAATATCATCCATCCTCTATTCTTTTTCCTATTGTACTTCATTTCTTTGTTGTGCTGTTTTCTGATCTTTTTAATGCTGATGTTTTAGCTGCCTCATCATAACATAATTTCAAACTTTCTACCCATGTGATATCATATTTCATTTTCAGCTTTGGGCAAAGATTTCTATCACCGAACTAAGAGTAGTTAAGGTAAAAATTCTTTCATTTCTGTACAATTTTTAGATGATTTTTATGGCGTTATTCTTATATCAAAACTCATGTACATTATTTATCCTGTGTGTGTCTTCGTTTCTCAGGTGTAATAAATGGTGTGTGATATCTTTAGCTGTACTGTTGGGCACAAATTAACTGGCCTAACTGTGTATTATTTTATGCCATGATTTTCATTATCTCATTCTCTCATCGCATAAACTATACTTTAATCATGGCTATGTGGATTGCTTGTTTCAAGAGCTAATCAGTAAATTGATATCTATAATTTTACTTATCAAAGTAATGTCGTCTGGGAAGAAAAAAAATGAAGAAAATTCAAATCTAGATAGGTGAGTTTTACCCCCAATTTAATTCCTTCCTAGGCAATCAATAGAAAAAATTGAAAGTCTTTAGGACTTACAGATCTTGGGTTCAGACCCTTTTCGTCCTCTTCATTTCTTAAATCTCATCTTCTCCTACTAAAAAAAATATTTAAAAAAAAAGTTTGAAAATGGACAATAGAGAGGAAACGTTACCGGTGACCTTAAGGTTAATAGTTTTTCCTTGGAAAAATTTCACTTTTCGTCCCTAAACTTTGGGCTAGTTACATATTTCATCCCCTAATTTTGTGATGCAACAAATTTAATACATGAATTATCAATTTCCAGAAATATTTAGCTCAGAAACGGCAAATTAATCAATTTAGACGGAAAAAGGTCATGTGACCAGCACACGATCATGATTGATTTGTTAATACAGTTCTTCATTACTAGAAATGATGACAATTTGTCCAGATTGGCTTGTTCTTTGTATTTACAGTGCTTTTGATGATTAATTGAGGTACCCCTTTGCATACAAGCACAAGTAAATTGCTAAACTAAAGCATTTTCATTACCAAAATTTGTAGAATATGCAATGCAACAACAGGGTTGGTTTTTGATAAAATAGAAGAAAATCATAACCAGTCTTTTTTTTATTTTTTTTATCTGGTACAGAAACTACCAACTGTTTATAACTTTTCTTTTATCTTGTCCCCAAACTACAACCTTTTTGTAGTTTTTTTTATGTTCTCCAGAAATGAAAAAAAATACCAGCCGTGCATGGGATTCTTTGTGGGTTTCTTTTATTTCCTATAAATTATCAACAGTTTATGGCTTTCCTCCATATATAGGTAAAAATATTTTTAAATATTTTTTAACATGTTCATGAAAGAGAAGTTTTGTAACATTTTTAACATAAATTTATCATAGGCAAAAAATATTATTGTAAAATTTTACTTATGAAGCCAATTTCTTTTTCGGAATTTTTTTCCTTAATAGCCGCGTGCTGGTCATGTGACCCTTTTCCATCTAAATCGATCAATTTGCTATTTCTGGACTAAATGTGTCCAGAAATTGGTAATTCATGTATTAAATGTGTTGCACCACAAAGTTTGGAGACGAAATATGTGCTTAACCCAAAGTTTGGGGATGAAAAGTGGAATTTTCCATTTTTCCTTTGGCATAATATAGTAAGTCCTTTAATGAATTAACAAAAAGAACAAAAATGTGTAGGATCAGTTTTTTTTTTTGAATTTATCAACTATTTCTATACACTAGATACATGCGACATACTAACTCGAAGTAGAAGAATAAAATCCAAGTAAATGCATAAGACCATATTCACTGCATTTAGAAAGTATGTTTCTCAATCAGAAAATACAAAAAGCAAATGGTCCAAAGAAGAAAAAAAGAAAAGAAAGACTTAGATAACATGACAAATTTTTACCGTCAAATGTCTTTTTTTTTATATATATTTTTGAAAATGCTTATTTTAGTATTAGGCATTGATTCTTTCAATATGTAGTGATTTGATCCTGCAATTCATGTAAGTTCATGCATGTGCTAATAGTTTATCAAGGCCGCAAGAAAAATCAAATGGAGAATATTGAAGATTACGTGAACAAGATGTTGTTTGATGACGCTGAGGAAGTTGCTAATCATAATGGCGACGATACAGCCTTGCCTGCTATGCCTCCTCACCATGCAGTACGTTTTCTTTTTCTCCAATATGTATCTACTTTTATTTCAAGAAGTCGTACAATACAGTGTTCATAGGCTTTTCCAACTACTTTTTGGTAAATTTGATATGAATTTATAAAATGTAATAACATTGAATACTTTAACTTTATTTATTGTGCTTCATAAAGTTAATCATATTCTCTTACTTTTCTCGTTCATGTATATTTCTAGGTTGCTTTAAATAAAGACTTCTTATGATCTTGCTTATATTGTATTATAATGCTTCATAAGGTCCGTCAAAGTTTGTCTAGTATGAAATTTGTTGTAAATACTATTCACCATGTCCTCAGTAATTTGCATCATGATTATCACATTTTACACATTTATGTCAAAACTTAAAGAAACGTAACATTTGATTACATACGAACAACATTAAATTGTTCTTTACTTTCCTAAAACCACTCCTTGAAAAAAAATTTAGAAAGGTTGTCCTTGAAATACTTTAGTATGAGTTCACAGAAAACTCGCAAAGGAGGTCTTCTAGTGGTTAAGGTTGAAAACTCATAATTTAGAATTCGTGGGTTTAAATTTTTTTTTTCTTCCTTGCTTCTTAAATCCCGTCCTTTCCCTACTACTTTTTGACAAAAAATAACTCATGGAAAATTCTTTCAACTTTTTGATAAAAAAATTTATAAGTTTGGGAACTTACACTTATTTTTTGGATACTTGTGGGTTATGTACATTCCATGAAATTGTTGCCAGTGCCATTTCCATTAACTTGTTACCTAATCACTTAACGATCCAAAACTTTTTGTGCTATTCAAACATTGACAAGGGCTGAAGGGGTTTTTGGTTTGATTTTACCTCGATAACTCTATGCAAAACGGATTGCTTTTCTAGTTGTATTATGTAACTCAAAATTCATTGCCACATTGAAATTAACACAAAACATCTTTAAAAAGAAGAGTTAAATTAATAGAAGTTGAGACTTTCTAAACTAGCAAAATGTGGGCAAAATCTTGAATTAGGTAGTCCAATTATCAAATTAAATAGCATACAAGAAGTTATAATTCTAAATAAAAGTCTCGGTCTCCTTGTAACTTGCCAGGCAGAAACATCCACGGACCCTGAGGCACCAATACCAGTGGAACAGCATGCTATATACCGTGACCTATATGCGGCGGCATTCGGTGTAGATGATAAAGATGCCGGTCAACTAGCTCAGTTTTCACCCTCTCCTGTGGAGTTCAGCTCCGGTGCCAATACCTCTGTCGTACCAGAATCATTCTCTACTGCTTTAGGGTATATTTAATTACACATTCAAGTGCTTCTTGTTCCATTTTATATTGCCTAGTTAGTTCTACATCTCTTTTATAGCACTTGCATTTGCAGAAAGGCAATAATCTTTCATTTTCTTCGGTAAACTTAGGAGCCAGGAAGTCCCTCTAAGCAATGGCAATACCTGTATTATGCTAGCACCATTGTCAGCTGTTTTTGGTTATAAATAAATAGTTTTTTTATGCTTTTAGTAATTCATGCAATACTCTCGTTCTTTATAGATTGTTTCATTCAAGTCATTGCAATTTATTCCCAAGTTAACTTTTTAACACTTTTATAGAACTTGCATTTGCAAAATTTGGGAAAAAAAAAAGGTAATTCTTTTATTTCTCTTTTGCAACTTAGGAGCCAAAAAATTCCTCGATGGGATCAAGCTGAGCAGTTCTCATTCGCTCCTATTGACTACAACTCAGAAAGTGCCAATACTTCCATGATGCAAGAATCGTCATCCAGGGACTTGGGGTACCTTCTGTTTTTCTACCATTATTTGAGTGTAATTAAAAAGTAGCATATTGTTATCTATCCTAATGATAATTGCTTGTTTGATCAAAAGTATATTGAAGCATCAATTATTTCATCTCTTCACATGAAATTAAGAAAACTTTCACTGCTCTTCTGTCGCTAATATTGGGTTTTTGTTGTCAGGTCCCAACAGCAATCAGATGTTCAACAGCCAAATCCGGCACCACAGAAATCAAGTTCACTGGAACCCATACCCATCCTGGTTAAGTCCAAGTCATACATTGCATTGAGGTACCTAAGATGTTTCTTTTTCCGTTATTTGTGTTTGTGTTTGTGTTTTTTCCTCTCAGTAAGTTAAGTTGATTCGACATTAGTTATAGCAATTTACTTCACTGAGTTGAGGCAAGATTATAAGGTTTTTGTATGACCTAATATAATCTTTGCAGTATTCATCCTGATGCCGGTGCCTCGTCCCAGCATCCAAGTCAAGGCTTGCCAACGTTGGGCTCAAGCTACACTAATCAAGCCCTTGATACTGGTGCCTCATCCCAGTATCCAAGCCACGGCTTGCCAACGTTAGGCTCAAGCTACACCAATCAGGCCCTTGCTCAACAACACTCCGGTTGGCCTGTTCAACAACTTTCACCAGATGCAAGCTCAAGCTTGACTCCTGAAGAAGTAGTGCGTGGATCAACTTATCGAGGACTGTCATTAGGTTTAAGTTCAAAACCCGGAGTACTTTCAATAGGCTCCATATGGAATCATAGAGAAGTTGACCTTAATGCCTGGGCCCCAGCTTCTCAAGCTCCACAGGTATATGACTTAATGAACTTTACTTAAAAGAGTGTTTATGTTATTCTACAGTCATCAGAGCTTACAAAGGACCCTTTTTTTCTATATGCAGCGACTTAGCAGCGTTAGTGTCTCTACTTCGGCAACTCAAACAGCTCAACAGGTATATGTTCAATGAACTTCACTTACGAGTAGTTGTGTACTTCTATCAGACATCAGAGCTTACACAGGAACCTTTCTTGTATATACAGGGACTCAGCGGCACCAATGCCTCAGCTTCGGCTACTCAAGCCACTAGCTCATCATCAAACGCCAGGGTAAGTATAAAAAAGTTGGGGTTTCATCTTAGCCGATTTGATTGTCTCCAATTTATAATGGTCAGTCGGTGTGTATAGAAAATGCGATTGTCTAATGTTTATATTGTATAAATTTATGCGTATAAGCTATACAATTAAGAAGTATCTATCTTTACCTGGAAATACTCCATGTCTTAGTTGTTTACTCGTACATAATTATTTCATACAGTATATACAAAAATCTACTGTTTAGTAGAGAATTTTGCAGAATTTCATATTTACCAAATGCTTTAGAATGAAATCTGGCTATAATACTTGGTCAGGATTCAGTCTTTTACTAATCATTTTTTTTGGGACAAAACTTTATGAGATATAGAAGAGAAGAGCCACTTGGGAAGCTGACGCAACTGCACAGAATGACCGTACTATTTTCCGAACCTGGATTCGTCAAATGTATGCATCTCCGTCTTTGACAATTTTTCATTCTTGCTTCTTTGTTAATGATCATCCTTAAATTTTTTAAGTTAGTAATTAAGGTTCAGTAACTATAGTAATCTTGATACTTCACCAGGTATGAACATACAATTTTTCGCAGGTCTGCTGATGGAAAAAATCAGAAGTGATAGCCACAGAGGCCTAATCGACATTGTCTGGTGTAGAAGAAACTTCTCATTAGTATTAATCAATACTGTTTTTTTCCTGAATTTGGATTTGGGTTTGTGGTTGTCTCTTAAGTGCAACTTGGGAGTTTTTAACTGAGATTCCTGTCCTTTTTTTTTTCTTTTCAATTACAACTGGGATGTTATAACTATTTTTCTTTTTAAAGTCTGCAACTTAATATTGCATATCTGTGCTCTGCTTCTAGTTTTAGCACTTTCATGTATGTGAGTTTTATATCCGTCAAAGTAAGTTTTTACCTGATTTGCATCTCTGACTCCAAACATTTCCACCTCCTTGCCAACCCAAGCTCAAGATCTTGCAAATATTTTATTCGAGAGTATATAAGATCTTGCAAAGTTCAGGAAGACAAGATGGATCATGTAACAAGTTTGTCTACATTAGACAAATCTCTTATCCATTGAACACTTATCAGTGTATTCAATGGATTAATCAGCTTCCAAAGCTTGCTTGTTCTTTCGATCAAGGTACTCTAATCCCATCGTTTTCGGTAGCCAAGAAACCGTGTTTAGTAGTATGCCTGAGAGCAAAAATAGAGCTCCCATCATCTAGTTTTGCCTCTGAACAATTGCATGTTTAGAATTGGCTGTCTGAAACCTATTGTTTCTTAAAAATCACTGAGCATTCTTCTTTCATTCTACATTACACGAACACAATCTACAACTGACAGTTTTTCTGAAAACTGAAATTTGTTACAAGTCTATGTGAAGAACCCGGAGCCCACTTTTAGAATATAAATCTTAGGGCCAGAAGCAATTTCAGCTAATATCAAAACAAAAAAAATGAAACATCAGATCCAACACTTTTGGCAATTAAAAACATGAAAGATATATGATACAGCCATACACTTAATAAACTTCAGCAACATCTCATCCTCTACTGATCCAAATGTTCAGCTAGTCTTGAAGCAACATTTTCGTCTCGTGTTTTGCTAGTTCCCCAGTTTTGAGTTCTTCATTGAGTGGCATCACATCTGGATATTCTGCTCCACTATTTCTTCCTGGTGGCAAGGTAAACAAGATATACCTCTTATTACTAAAATCTTTTACATTCCAAACACTAATGACATGAAAAAGAAATGCATGCATTTGCCTGGAGACCTATTAAAATGTGAGAAACCTCTGGATATAATTCGATGGATTTTTTTAACAACAATCCTACTCCAACAGAAGGAAACTTATTGGTACCAACCAACATTATATCTTTTAGTATCTGTATGTTTATTAGAATATGTAGAGGTAAGAAATACTAGATGACTAATCATCATGTGCTGAAAGACTTGTAACATTAAACCAACAATTAAACCTCATTACGATTTCATTTCCCTCTGCATTAATTGAAAAATCAACCTGTCCAAGATAAGTAGCCTGAAATATCAGCAGAATTATACGAATGAGCCCATGCTGGAACTTTCTGATTAACTGAAGTCTGAAACTTGCCGTCTTTCATGTTCCCAAGGTTCAAGTTACAGCTACTTTCTTCTAATGGGACACAAGAAGTGGAGATATCATCCCTGAGAAACAGAAGACAATCAAATTAAATATGCTGCCACAATGTCTCTTTTTTTTTTCTTTGTTGTAGTTTTCCTTAAATGGTTTCAAATTAATAACTTCAAAAGTTTCCAACATATCCGGGTGACAGGTGTTACATTCAACAAGAATAGATAATTAAATAAAGGAGATAGGAGAGGTGTTAAACATAAAGAAAGTGACGCTATTATCCTGAGTTATGAGTAACAGGATCAGGGAAAAAAAGAAAAAGTGAATTGTAAAGACTGCTGCACCATTGGATATATACCTGGTATCAACATTGACAATAGGTGAATCTAAAGTATGTCCTTTGCAGGAACCATCAGGTAACCAATTCAGAACCTCAGCACTCCTCTGCGAGGATTGGCCCTCTTTTAGTGAACTTAGAACTGTTCCCTGCATGAGGAAAACTTTCTTCAATGTAACATTTAGCTGGCATTAGCAACATAAAGTCATTAGCAAATGTGGATATAGAGAGGAGGATATAGTAGGATACTAAGATATTGGTAAGGTTTCCTATTGATTACCTCCAAAATCTTAGGATGATATGAACGTACAAGATTGCTTACTAGTTGTTCCTGGAAATAAAGAAAAGCAGAAAAAGATCTTTAAGTACTTGATTTCTCCGAAATTTACCTAAAACAAGTTCCAGAGTATGTATCTTGAGCATCACTTTAAAAATTCAAGGGTTCCGTGCATGGCAAAAGGTCATCCATTTAATTACGGTTCCCAAAGTGTGCATTATGGTGAATCCATGAATATGCCTTCAAGAACACAGATCTTTCTATTCGTCACAGAATTCAATAGGTCTTCAAGGAGTTTCTCACATGATTCAAGCTCCTCCATGGATGTCATACTTCCCAGGTCAGGTTCAAACATCCTATTGCAATTGATAGTGACAGCAGCAAGAAGTTAATTCCAACTACACCTTGTAAGTTGAAAGGAAATGATTCCACCGTGTAAATAAAGAAGCAGGTAATCAGAATAAATAACTTAGTAAAATGGACTCCTCATACATACAATTTGTGCCATTTTGTCCTTTCTGTTAACCTTATTATTCTCACCAAGATTTTTAAGCATTGGACGTATTTCAAGTGGTACAATTCGTAGGATCGTGTGATCCTATATACAATCCTACTGATATTAAGACAAATTTCGATCTTGAGTACAGTGCCCAATTAAAATTGTATTTCGATGTTTACACCATCAGCTTCCTGAATGAACTACGTGAGAAAGCAAGTGTCACAGCTTTTTCTTTTTCTTTTTCTTTTCTTTTTTTTTTTTTTCAAAATGCAATGCAAGCCCATATTTCATTAGATATCAATCTAAGAAACATATATAATTATCTGTCTCCAATCAGTAGTAAACGGGACAACCCCATAAAACTATTTAGTTGAAAAGCTACATAAAAATATTAGATTGAGAGGATATTGAATACAAACTGTTCTTGGTCCAAGCACTGGGGAGCAAGAGCACTGCCAGAAAGGAAGAAATTGTCATGCTAATGCTTTTCTGCTTTGCTTTAACAGAAAAAAGAAAAAAAAAAAGAGAAAAACAAACAATTTTATTTGGACATACTTTTCCCTTTCTCTATTAGAGAGATCAACGAAACGAGCAAACACATCTTCAATCCTGTGATTTAGAGTTATTATATTAGTAGTTTCTAGTAGATGATAAGTTTGATACTTGGAACTCAGAAAAATTATATCTAAAATAAATTAAAAGAAAAAAGGAATCAACAAATCTGCAATAAAAAAAAAAAAGAAATTTGACAAGCAACGATATGACATGCTTCAAAAAAGTCATGAAGAAAGGTTCAAATTTAACCTCAAGTGGACAATAACATACAAGTGAACTCAAGCGCTTACATAATTCAGGATTTTATTTATTTTTTTGAACATAAGAAAAGTAACTTTGAATTGTTGAATTGTTGTGATGCTTTTCTTGTAATTTCTTTATGATGTCCAGAATCACGTTTAACATTAAAATACGCTTTATAACTTAAAATTTCATCCTGACAAAAGTTTTAAATTTTTTACACACCTAAGTTCAGATGTGTGTAGCCTTAAAAAAAAAAAAAAGATGTGTGTAAAGACAAGCATGGCATACATATACTAGTCTACTAGACATATGTCTAGTCATCAAACTTTTAGTGCTGGTCTCACATATTCCTGGAACTTAACAGGATGTAGAATCTGATATTTCCAAGTATAATTACAAGATTATTTCTCTCCAGGGAAAAAGGAGTCAGAAATTCTTTGCTTTGATCTATGTCGGTTGAAAACACAACCAGTGGTCGTTATTTAATATTACAGGAAATTTAAATGTCTTTTTTTTTTTACAACAAGAATTGTTAAATACGGGTTGCCTAATTAACCGCGGAATGAATGAATACTCTGCTCAATTTGATGACTCAAATAATCGTTTTTGTTTCCTCTGATTTTATAACATTGCATACGAAATATCCATTCATGCATGTTATAACACAAATTTCACACAAAACTATGAGGACTATTTATAATAAATCAAAAACGTCAAACCTTGACAAGAGGTGTACAAACTTTTTTTTTTCCCTCTTTTATGGGCAATGACATTCAACAAACTAAACTCGTAGTGCTTTAAATTTGTCTTCACCAGGAAACCAAAAAGAAGAAAAGTACCTTAGTGTCATTACAATGATTCACAGATTAGGAAATTGATAAGGTGCAATATATGGAGATTTACTAAAAGCTAGTACAATTGATAATGAGTTGTTTTCACTATGTACCTCTTTTGGGTAGAGAATTGAGTAAGACGACCGGCAGGAGAGAACATCAAGAGGGCAATTTCAACATCACAAAGAGTGGAAAGTTCATAAGCTTTCTTGAGAACCCCATTTCTACGCTTGGAGAATGTGACCTGCCTACTTGTGGTGCTCTCGATTCTCTTCATCTGGAGCTTTGCACGACCCATCTATGATGAATCGTTTTGTCTACACGAAAAGAAGCTCAAGTTAGAGTACAAGATCATTGATGACATATATAGCACCATACTAATATGCTCAAGGAAAAAGTAAGCTACATATACTGTTGAGAAAAGAATTGTTTGTCACAGACACCTATGAACCTTGAAGTTGTATTGAAAATGATAGGAGAAGAAGAAAGGAGATGAAATTTGGGACTAAGGACGAAGAATTTAAGATAACTAGATTGGGATGATTTAGTTACCAAAATAAAATTTTCCTTTCTTTTTGGTTTTCTTGTTACCGAAATACTATTTGATGGATCAGTGGATCAGACCCTTTCATTTGATGACACGGTAGAGCATCAGAAAGCATTCCAACCCTGGATGTTGTTTCGCTCTTCATTTGGCGTTAAATGCTTGCGTTACTTATTGAGAAAGAAATTTCATTTTCAGAGTCAACCTGCTGTAGTCTAAGGGGAGGGAAGAAAAGAAAAAAAAATTGTTGTAGTCTTGAGGGTGCTATTTTCATTGCCTATCCTAGTTTGAGTTTTGTCCAATTATATAATTCGTCAAATATGCTAACACAAGTCCTAATTATCATCAAGCATCTGTTCCTTTTTTTTTTGCCCTCCTTGCAAACCTTACATAGGGAAGAACAACGCATCTTAATTTGCAATAATCTCACGTCATTCTGCTAGAATTACTTATCACACATCAGAGTCTCATTCAAATGTAAGTACATGGTTTTCAAGAAAATATCATATCTTACTTATTGTCATAAAATCAGAGGTTATTTTCTTCGTCTTCTTCCATTTTTTTTTTTCATTGTTAAGTATCAAAGTATGGATATCCAAAGGTCCAATTTTAGTTTTGGATCTTTTATCTCATATGTTCAGTCAGATTAGTAGACTAGATATTGTTCATGATTAGCACTTTGATGAGTAACGAGAAAAATTCATCATTTGTACATACTCTATGCATGGTTGGTTATTTTTCTTTCCACCCAAAGCCTGTTAATTTGCTGGATGCGCCCCCGGTTCCAAACGAATTCTGGCAAATCTTCACACAACTTTGTTGTAGTAACATGTACTATATGTGAATGTGTGTATCTTCTTATCTTTTACTGCATGATGAACCTGGTCGCGTTCTTTTCTGATCATTACCTGCTATCTCTTGGTCGACTATGACAACCTAGTGAACCTACTAAGTATAATAAGCCAGTTTTTTTTTTTTTTTTGGATAAGCAACATCCAAGAAACACCTCTTTCCCGAATAGCAAGTTTTGTCGTGTAAGTTCCAATTCCCCATTCCAAGTTCCAAGAGAGAGAAAAAAAAAAAAAAAGAATAAATGCAGTATTGATAGGATTGGCAACGAGACGGATTTGGAGCGACACCCCCCCCCCCCCAACACACCGCCCCTCATCCTTCCCTACCGCCATTCCCGCCGCCCTGCTACCCCGTGGGTTCCCCACCATGCCGTGCTAGTATTTTTAAATTTTATATAACTTTATGTTTATATATGTATCATACTAAAATTTACTAATCATTCTTTTGAATTTTCAATAAAAAAAATTAACATGAAATAAAGTTTAAAAATGATTTTAACTTTGTGAATCCGTTTCTCTATATTTGATATTACATAAATTCTAATATCATTATTTTTTTATAAACAACATGCCATAACAAAAAAAAAAGTAAACTAAAATAACAAAATTACCATTGTACCACAAAATTAAAAAATTATAGTGTATTATTACAAAAAATATCATATTATTCATTCATATTACATATATATAATTATATTATATTATATATTTTATGTTGTATGTGTGTCTGTGTGGGGTAGAGCAAAGGTATCCTCACTCGTCCCTATCTCGTTTTAAAATCGGGGAGGGGGGAACTCCCTTGCCCGAGTTCCCTGCCTCGCATTTCCCCCCACCCTATTGAACTCCATGGGTCGGGTGCCTAATTACCATCTCTAATTATTGATCCATCAACTTTGTTTATATTTGATTCCACTTTGCACTCTTTTTTTATATTTGGATTTTCAATTTCATTTCTAAATTTTAAAATGGTACACTTTAATCTCTAAAATATAAAATTTGTCATGCTTAAGTATAATCATTGACAAAAAAGAGATAGATTTTATATTTAAGTGGGATAGGTTTTGTACTATAGGGACTAAAGTGTGATAAATTTTATATTTATAAACTAAAGTGAAATAGATTTTATCCTTTAAAGATTAAAAGTATTCCATTTTGGAGTTTAACCATCCTAAAATTCTTATCAACGGTATTTTAAAAGTATTCCATCTAGTAGAAGATTATTGTATTTTGTTGAGATTTTTAGGATAATTGTTAGTTGGATATTTTGCCAGTTTGTTTCATGTAATCATTATAAATAATGAGTTAATGAATGAATAATACAAGTTTATTTCCAACCTCAATACAAGTCTTTTATAAGTTTTTTTAATAACACTAGGTATTGCTTCTTAGTTTGTGCCAAAAAAACCAACAAGAATCTTCATGAAATTCATGCTGAGTTTCTTGGCAGTAATCCATTTACTAATGTTACCCAGTGTGCCAATCACCACTCGAGCAGTAATAGGCGGAAGCTTTGACACTGGGATGAAGCTTCTGCCGTCCGCAGCTGGGGTAGCTAATTATGATGTTATCCCAGTAAATTTCCCCATCTTTAACAGGACTTCCGTATTCTGAATGGCCAATTCTCCGGTAGGACAAATCCAAATTGCCTGAGAGGCATAATAATGACTTTTGCATCAATCCGAGTCAACATGACGAGAGTAAAACAGGTAGTTTTGCCAGATCCATTGTGGGCTTGAGAAATCAAGTTCTTGTTTGGGAGTGAGGATCAGAGGCAAGCTAGTGGCTTGGATCTTGATCGGTCTATCAAAACGCATCTCCACATATAGACCCTTAAGCAACTCAGCTGAGAGGTTCTAGTCCTCCAAAACTCTTGGCTTAGGTGTACAAGGTATCCCCAAAAGTCAGCAATAGTGTTCATCATGCTGAACTTCTTGTTCTAGTAGAAATAGATTAGACCCTCGCTCAAAACTGCATTACTCATTCACCATAATCTATGCCTCTCAAATCTTAATATTGCTCTAATTAATAGCTTGAGTTTAACAACTCAGACCACCAAACATCCTATATATATATATGTACATCCTTTGAATATCATGTATGCAAAAGGTAATCCCAGTCAATCCTTGCTTCCTTTTCTTCCCAGTCAAAAAGGACCTCTTATGCAGCTCTTTTCTTCGCTCTTCCTTTTCTTCCTATTTATCTTAATTTCCATCAATCAATTTCACCATTGTCAATAGATACATCAAGGGTTTCAAATTAACAAACAAAACCATTAACTACATACATAACAAAATCACAATTTAGTACATGAACTTCTTTGTAAAATGTGGAAACGTTGGACGCATGAAACACGTCACCAAAATCCTTAAAAAAAAAAAAAAAAAAAAAAAGGTTTTTCACTCCCTTGTTCAATATTGTTTCCAAAATAAAAGTACAAGGATTTTTCTATTACAAAAAATTTAGGACACAGTAAATGCTTTCACCTTAGCTGCTGCTCATGTTTGTCATAATCAGTTGCAAGTTAAATTTTCCAACACTAACTTCTCGCCAGTGAGATATTCCACCAATTCATTTGCATAATTCCGGCAATCATGAACTCCAATTCTCAAATCAGTATCCCATCTGTCGTTGAATCCGTGCACACGACCTTCTACAGCATCAGATTCTGAATATCCAACAAACCAGCATTTTCTTTTGGGCAGCTTCTTTAACTTCCTAGTTAGAACAACCCCAGGAATTTCTTTACCCGATAGAGCTGTAACTGCTGTGAATACATCTTCTGGGTCTTCTGGTTGGAAATCATAAACAACAGCCTCGGATGCAGAAGTTGAATTGATGATGACCATGTAATGCTGCAAATCAAACAGATTGAGAGAATAAACAGTAGACATAAGCAGCTGGGGTGGCCCCCTTGGGGCTCTCAACGGCACTGCTGCTACATAAACTTCATATTTCCTGCTCCTGATGCTACTCGCTACGGTCGAATTCGTGGCTGTGTTCAATATGAAGGCCATTTTACATATTTGCTGCTACTGCTTATTGGGCCATTTCTTGTCCGTTTGGTGTTTCTTGAGTTTTATTTGTAGGATAACTCAACGAATTTTTCTTAGTTCATCATAAATAATCAACTTTTATCAGCTTGAAACTTTTCTATTTCCTATTCCAAGTAAATTTTTTCACTAGTGTACAAATTGACGTTGCTTAAAAATTTTCTGTCCCGGTACCCATTTTAATGCTGATTGTAAAAGTTTCTCCGCACATTTGCTAGGCACATCAAATTATGTGTTGTCTTGTATTTTTTTTTCTTTCTATTCATCTGTTTTTTGTGGTGCATGCGGTTCCTAGTTTGCACCATTCTAGTCCACACACTGATGGCATTCCAAGTAGTCTAAAGGGATTTTTTTTATTTTTAATTTATTTTAAAAAAAAAAAAGATGGGCGGCTTTCAAGTTGGATGTCTGACGAAGACATATTATGGAAAATTTTCGTAGTTTAGACTCCTTTGGGCTTTGGTGGCCCACTAAGGTTGAGACGAGGTGGAAGCCTTTCTTCTTGCTTGCTTGTAGAGTTGCACTGGATCCATCTCTTCCTAGTTAGCCCAAAATGATACGAATGATTGATTCCTCTCTTACTGTTGTCCTCTAAGAAGAAAATGCGATTATGTGGTAGTTTACTCCCTTGATCAATCAGGCTTGGCATCAAAATAGTATTAATGTAATCCTTCTTAACACCTTAAGTTTTTTTTTTTTTTGTTAGTGTGTATATATATATGGTGAATTTGGTGAAATGTACGTATGTTAACGAGTGCCCATAGGACACCTATTAGAAAACCCTAAAAATATTAATGTAATCCTTCTTAACACATTTTGTCTTCTTCTTCTTGAAAAATTGTAACACGTTTTATCTTTGAGTTACTTAAGAAGTACGCATATAGTTTGTGACAGAAAATTCAAGAAAATACCAGAAATTGTTTGAGCTAAAATTTAATTTTTGTATAATGGGAGGAAAGGAGAAAAACTATTTCAGGCGAGCAAAAAAAATGATTTTTTTTTTCATTTTGGTTTATTCAATTTATATCTGTTGGCTTAAAAAATACATAGTGGAAGCATATATGATTCGACACCCCTTGTTGGGAAATTGTTAAATCACACAATTTGAACAAACAAATAACAAAAATAATGAAGGAAAATAAGTGGTGAAAAGGAAATATGGACCTTTAATTTGGGAGCCAAAATGATATTTTCTATTATTACAAAACCTGACTTCATAGTTGTGTTGTGGTACTACATAGATATATACATATATATATTTATATATATGGGGGCCTTTCTAAGTCAGTTCAAGAAACCTTTGTGACTACGAAACATGGATCACCTCAAGTACTAGGAATTTTACCATGAACTGGTTCAATTAAGCTAATTCTTTATGAAAAAGAAGAAGGAGGAGGAAAAGAGGAAGAAGAAACCGTGAGAGAGAAAAATGAAGGATAGATCTTATTGATTAGAAAATAGTCGGGAAAGAGAAGGAGAAATTAACAAATTCTGTTGCAATTGCCTGCCAATTTCCTGACAGACCAAGACTTGGTATTAATAGCTAGTGGCCTTCATACGTAGCATTTGTAACCGACTTTGGGGACTCATATGCTGGTTGGCTATCAGTACAAAACGACATTCTAGACCACTATTTAAAACCGACTGTTCGACTAAAGATAGTTAAGGCTGCCCAAACTTCTTAATGCTTAAGTAAGCCAAGATTCTCTGCACCAGCCTAACGAAAACAAACAGACAACCAAGTAATTGGACCAATACAGCAATGACACTTCAACTGCTAAATATATTAATTTGTTTGGTTTACAGCATACTCCCTTCGTCCCACTTTGATAGTCCTGTTTCTTTTTTCACACAGTTTAAGAAAAAGTAGTTAACTTTGTTGAAAAAGTAAATTTAGATTGCTATTTTCCTAAAATACTCTCATATTAAATATGGTACAACTTTATGAGAACTTGAATTGATGGTAAAAAAAGAATCAACTCTCATTAAATGGGATAGGTTTATAGTAACAACTACTTACACTGAATAAGGGTATTTTAGGAAAATTAAAATACAACTACATTCTTCAATTGGAAAGTGAACTACAATTTGGGACAAACGAAAAAGGAATACAGGACTATCAAAGTAGGACGGAGGGAGTACAATAATGATATCTATATCGGGAAAGGGAGGAAGACGAGAAACAATATTCTAATATATCGATTCAAATGTCCATGAATTTTAAGTTTTAAACTGCATTTCCATCTCTTACCTTACTCCACGAAGATGCAATGTGAATTGATTATGTTTTTTGTTAGTGAGCTTCACCCTATTCTAACCCTCGAATGGTCGAACTTGGGTAGGTAAAATGAATTTCTCTCGGTCCCTGCTCATTAGCAGCAAGCAAGTAGATTCAGATTTTAACTTTTCAAGTTCACCCAAAATCACTAATTAATTATTTCATTTAACTCTTGTAGTTTTATCTCCACCCTCCCAATCGGCTCCTATTCCAACTGTGTATTCGAACCCTGAATTTGATAGTAAAAAAGATTCTAAAAATCATTTCCTAACCATTGGGTCGACCTCACTAGTTTGAAGTGAATAGCTTATCACTTAATTTTGAGAGTAAGTTTTTCTTAGAAAATTTAGTGTCACTTAATTAATTCAGATGTTCAATTTTTAATTATCAAACGATTTGAATATGTTAAAATTTAAATCCATTAAATTTAAGCGCTAAATTAGATTATCAAACAAGGTCTTAGTCTCTCAAAACAGTACTTCAACAGTTGAAACGAACCTATCGACAAATATTTTATGCTTAGTAGCTAGTGCGTTTGATTTATAAATTGTCACAAGTAGTTAGTGTAGGGATCAATTATAAACAGTTGATGAAAATACAGAGAGAAGTTCACTAAACATAGTGACTGCTTTTAAGAGTGGAGAAATTAACTTTGGCCCGATTGAAGGACTTGAAGGCTAAATCTTGATTTTTGATTGTGACATAAGCTTGTACATGGCCTTTTTTCACTTCTAGGGGACGATCCAAGCATGATACTAAAAAGTAGCAAGCAATATTGAAGAACTCATGAGTTATGATAATAAGACCAGCAGGATGAGAAAATCAATCCCTCAGCTTCACTTTTATTAGTGTTCATTTTCCTCGCAGAATTATTTCAGGTTTAATAGGAAAAAAAAAGGAAAGAAATTACTCCATTTGTGTGGAAATCAAAGGCCGGTGCTTTCTGGCTTAAAATGCTGTTATGCTGTGTGATCCATCATTCGCCAAATGGTCGAACTGGTCAAATTAAGCTATACTATGAAGACACAAGTCCCTAGCAGATAAAACCTGGATCCTGTCATTTAAACCGTTCGCCGACAACTGTGCTGTACCATGTACCACGTACTGTCAGATGTCTGGTGACCCGAAAATCGATGTGAACTTAAGTTTGACTCTTTGAAATATGCGTTGGTTTTTATTTTTGTTTATTTTTGGATGTGTTTTTGGGATTGGATACCTTGATTTTTTTTTTTTAACAACCGAGCTTACCGGAAATCACACAATAAAATTAAATTAACACTCAGAAGTAATCGAAATTCTGGTGCAAAACAGCCAGGGAATTGAATACCTTGATTGTATGTCTCATATTCTTCCCAGTAAAAAAGAGCTTCATTAATTTCAAGGAAACTGCTTCTTCTTAATTGCAAATACATGCATGATTACATATCTCTCATTTCACCTGAAAAAGATCGAAACAAAAAGAAAAATACTCATAAACAAACATAAAAACCAGAGTGCCATGGAAACCACCATGATTCCACTCTTCCTATGGTGCTTTAATGCTACGAGCTATCTACCAGTACAAGATATATATACTTATCAAACTAGTAACTGTACAATAGCAAGCGAAAGAAAGGCCAAAAAACAAAAACAAAAAGTTGAAAAGGGATTACATAATTGAGCATGCGTTAGGATTTTCATCATTGAACATAAGAAACTGTTCTTCCACAGGGTTTAACGTCGCAACACCAGGTTCATCAGTTTTCCTCACAAAATTTGGAGGTGCCTTCTTATCATAGACTCCAGCAGCATAAGGATGAGCCATCAGAGTATAAGGCACATAAGGCCATGGTTCAACCTTTTTCTTAGTTGCTCGAGCTGCCTCCAACACTTTCTTTGCATCAACAAAACCTGTTACTGTCGCCTTCTGCTGCTTCAAATCCACATCCACCTTTTTCGCTCCTGCGGAATGCATAGTAATTCACATGATGATTAATATTTTGCATGATGATATCAAATTAAAGAAAAACAACAGAAAATTATGTACCTTTAACTCCTTTCAGAGTCTTCTTAACTTTACGTGCACAGCCTTCACAATCCATCCTGATCTTGAGGGCAACAGTATTCATTATTTTCTTCTTCTTGGCTGTTCTGCTGCTAATCAAATCAGCCAAGTACTCCAAAGTGCCTGCAACTCCCATTTTTTTTTCGTCTTTTGTTTGCTTGTGCTATAGAATCCTTAGTTAGAACAAATACAGTTTTTGTCTTTAACGAAGTTGGGACTTAGGAACGCAATATGTTAAACTGAAAGATTGGAAGAAAGAAAGATGACAGAGAACTGATGAGTCTCAAATCTGAAGTCTTAACAAGATAGCAAGAAAGAGGCTGTAGATGGCTTTCCTGGTCCTGGTTTCAGGAGGAGTGGCAAGAGACAAGAGGTTGATGGTTGACGAGAGAATGGGGAGTTGTTAACTGTCTTGATGAAGTGTAAGTGGACGGCCCTTGTGGCCAGACTTATATAGGAGCCAAATTTAAAAAAGCCAAGGTAAAGAAAACAAGAACTATAATTTAATGAAGTGGGGTTCACGACCTAGAAACACCAAGAGACTTCTTAACTCGCGGGAATCCTCATTCCCCTTCTTACTAGCTTCTTAAGGGCACAAACTTGTATGGAAAATGGTCCTAAGGCTGTTCCGTCAGTTCCCTTAGTAGCTATTCCCTTGGTTTGAGTGAAATCATGAAACAATCGCCAAATTCATACTTTTTCCGGTGTTTCTTGTAGTAATTCACAAATGCAATGAACATCTATAGCGCAACGGATCCTTCATCTCCACTTACTTTCTATGCTATTAGTTTGAGGAGGTACGTAGAAAACGATTTGACATCAATCAATACGTGTCTGTTTTTCTTTTTTGCATTTTTTGGTAAGCAGCCCATCTAAGATTAGATTAATCAGCCTGCACTAGGGAAGAGAAAATCCCTCAATAAATATCAGATTAATAATCAGATAATAATATGCACAAAAGTAACAAATTTTTGTACGTTTGATTATAATCAGAAGCGCATGCACTAATTGTAGTTAGAGTTACAAATAGCGTGCCTGTGGTTCTCAATCTTTAGCTAACATAAGTACAATTTTTGTACGTTTGTGGGACTATTTGACGTTTAGTATAGACTCATCAGGCTTCTAAAAGTCTCTCATTTGAATGACAAAAAGGAGAATTTCGTGCTTGGGGTACACGAAAGGTGAAAGTTAATTGTAAAGTTTAGGCCTAATGCTTGTGGAAAAAAGAGCTTCCAAAGTTTGAAAAAGGACCCCTTAAAAAAAAGAAAAAATTGAAGACTGTTTCACTTCACCATCAAGGGGAAAAGAAGAATGAAAAATGAAGCACATTATTGGGGTTGTCTTGGATTGGAAGGCATAAGCGGCTGCCACGTGGATATGCAGCTTTTAATATGGCAATTGGAATTGGAAATCCCGAGGCAAGTCGGATGCCCACGTGGAAATAGGATATTCAAATGGATTCGGTAGTAACTTGCACCCGTTAAAAAGGGCGTTCTTCGCTAGTGGTCTGTCGTCTTCTGGATTATTTGGGCGAGTGCGGCTTTGTGATGGGTCGGTGCGACTGTGGAAAAAAAAAGTTGAAAAGAGGATGAAGAAATCTAAAATAAGACCATAAACTGGTTTGCCTGTCGAGACACTTGCCACCTATCTAAAAGAGGAACAATTTTCGATTTTTTTTAAAAAATATTTATATCTGTATATATTAGAGGACAGATTTTTTACGAGAAGCTTCCACAAATCTTGAAAATCTGAATTCTTTTTTACTGTAATTCTAAAATTTTCACTAATGGATAATAACCATCCCTACAAAATTACATTTACAAATTCCAAATCACGTTAGACACTTACCACATGACTGATAGTAATAACAAACTGATAATTTAAGAAACTCATTATTACGAAAATTGATAGGTTGCAATGTTGTCATTAATTTCATGATTATTTCCCTCTTTTATCCTACCAAATATTACTTAATTAGTAGATTCTTCTTAGTTTTGGTACATTGTGCAGTTGCAGAGATTTAGAGTAAAAAGGAATTAAAAGGCGTGATTTTCTATTGGGCTGGCTGTTCGATATTGGTACGTCGAAGTTTAAGCTTTGCATGTCCGGAAAGCAGAGTCTCATAAAGTCGGACCACGGATGTTCAATAAGATGATCATTGTCGATCCTTCATTTTCGGATAAGATGGATTTGTTATACCAATTCAAATTGAAATAGTAGTTTAGTAGTGATAGGAGACTAGTCATTAGTCAATTAGGAAATTTCCTTTCTTTTCGGCAGAGGAGACTAATAGCTAATTATTAGGACTTCCTATTCTTTTTTCTTTTGTGGAGGAACGCAGCAAGAAGAAAAGAGACTTTTTACGCTGTTTTGGCTTTTCTTTTCTTTTTCATTGGATTTTTTTCATCTCAATTGGAGAGAATGCCTTCAACCATTAATTCTGCAATTTGGCATGAGACTTTCTCAACGGAGATAAACTAAATCTCTTTTTCTAGTTAAGGAATAACGGATGATTTGGTTCAACTTAAATTATGAGATCGAATTGATTTTATTTATTTATATTATTTTCTGGTATTCGTATATTTTTTGTTTTATTTTCTTATGATTGTTGTATTATTCAATTATCTTGGGCCCGAATTTTAGCCTAATTCAATAACCTAAAATCAATTAGAATAATTAAATTCGTAATTGTTTAATTATTTTAAATTAGTGGTAACTGGTATCATTGGCTTTGTGCCAGGGAAATATACGGACTAATTTGAAATGACTCTCGTAACGTGTTGTTGGTTAGAGCAGGGTTTCTCTAATTCTTAAAACAATTGAAAAGTTGAACTCTAAGGTCGTACCTAAAGTTATTTCGCAACTAGGATAATAGTTAATAGTTGTACCTTAGCTATCGATAATTTAAGGAGAAATTAACTGTCATCGCTTATTTGACAGTTATAACCTGTTTATCAGTTTATAAGTGAAATTATTATTGTATCGATGATCAATTAGGAGAACCATTTTCGAACTTGCTTTTTGGCTAGAGTTCGTCCAATATTATTTGAGTCTTAATAATTTGTCATTTAATTTTTAGCTATTTATTATATTCAAGTAGTACAGTTTATTGTCATTTTTATAAAATCCCCCATATCCTGAAGTCTAGAAGAAATTAAATTCTCCCAATCCCTGTGGATTTGACCCTGGCTATCACTAGATACAGAATTTGTATTCATTTTGAGTAGGTATTTATTATTATACAGGTACAACAACCTGTCAAAAATCACATATCAAAAATTTAGGAGCCTGTTTGAATTACAATTCCACAATTGTACGTATCTTACCACACGGCCGATAGTAACAACTAACTGATAATTTAAGAAACTCACCATTACGAAAATCACATATCAAAAATTTAGAAGCTTGCTTGAATTACAATTCCCACAATTCTACGTGAATTGTTATAACGTATTTTACTCTCATAATTATTCACAAAACTGATGATCACTAACTCATTTTCATTTGTCATCCACACAAACCAAATACAATGAGAAAAAAAAAAGACTATGTATCAAGCTGTCACTATGGACGATCCCACTTATAAGCATTTCAACGGCGCCTCAATTCCAAACTTGCAAGATTGCAAAGGAGAAAACAACTGATCATAAAACAAAGCCTATATCGCAATGATCCTACTGAAATACTTCAAAAGATTCAATAAGTTTACTTTCAAGAAAGACAAGTCTCACAGTACATTCTTTTGTAGTACGAACTCCACAAAATTCAATAGAATCAATTAAACCACCAATATTGACTTTTGTACTAAAGGTTGGTTGGTGCGAAAAATGTTCACACCTTCATACAAGATTATCAAGTTGAATGCATAATATTTGTATGCATTTTATTTTGAAATTAAATAAAACATGCGATTACATTCATTTTTATCCATGTATCATCTATTTTCTAATATAAATTTCTATTATTATTTTAAGATCCATCTTCTACAAAAATGCAGCTCTTGAATAATGTACATATTTTATCATTCTTTGAACTATTACTAAACAAATCTTAGATTTTAATTATGTTGGTACAAGTTTTTAACTTTTTTTAATTCACCGTTGCTTTTTATTTTTTTCAATAATATCAGCATCATACGTAGCACGGGTATTCACACTAGTATATATCCTAGCCTCCCGATGTATTAATCTTTAAAGAAGAGGACAAAACGAAAAATAGCGTTCTTAGAAGGCCAGCTTAGTTACCTTTTTTTTAATATTTTTTTAGTCGTAAAGGGGTGAGATTTAAGATGTTGAGAAGAGGAAATTTGAATCAAGACCTCCAATTTCTGATGTGTCACTCTTAATCAGTTTAGTTACGTTGAGATAAGCTGATATTAATTAAAGTGATTGGACATAGACATGGACGTAGTTTGAAAGTGAAGCTGCTTGGCTTTTACTTGGGTAGTCTTTATTATAGGTTTACAGAGGTTTTCATTAGATTAATGAGTTCCCGAGGAACATTATTGTGGAGTTAATTAAACTTTATCAAGCCACTGAATTGATTTCTTCTTCTCTTTTTTACAACTCGATGGTCGAGGGCAAAAGAAAACATGGTACTTAATTTGGGTGGTGCAAATATTTTTGAGTGCATGTAGCGCATCCTAATTCTTTATACTTTTATGACATAAACATGTAACAAATCCTTATTAAGTAACGAGTTTTATAAAACTTAATTACTGTGAGAGCAATCATAAAAACTGGTCAACTTATTACGTTAATGATACCTTTCTCGGCCTTTTGACCAGATCAAGTGTAGTATCTGTCCCTGTGCTCAAAAAAATTATTAGGTTAAGAATTATGAGAGGAGAAAAAACACAGGGAGATGAAATTCATCCACTTGCGAAAGAGAAAACATTTCTGTTGTCAAATATCGTAGTAATCCTCAAAATGTAGCTATTAGGTCAAATTAAGCGTGTGTGCCCCTTCAAAAGAAATCAAAACTAGAATAAAGTGTTTCTATTTTGCTATACGTGGTAGCTTGGAGGAGTTCTCAGCCGATTCATTAGTAGTAGTTGTTTCCTGTTCTCCATTTTTCAATATCAGAAACTCTCACAGTTTTGATTGATTAATTATTCTTATTATCGTAGCCCAGAAAACCCAAAAAAAAAATAAATAAAGAGAGAGTCTTTTTTCATGGCCTATATGATGGTGCACTAAAACATTTCCATGTGTTTGTATTTCCTGTTCCTGAGGGCAAAGGCACTAGCTCTATTACTGGCCCATGCAACACCTAATATCAATCACCGAAATCCTTAACGCCTCTGCCAACAAAAAATTAATTCTCAAGAGCATTGGCATATGCCCCGTGTACCCCCAATAAAAGCTGGTGTCGCCCTTTTAGAAAAAGCCTAGCACCAAATTAGAAAGTCCCCATCCAGCCAACCCTCCACAGCGTAATAGTTAACTAGTCCCTGTTGATCAAGAAACACCTGTAATCAAATGCAATAACTCCAATTCTGCAATGGCCATATCAAAATCACCGTCATTTTCAATCTCACAGGAGACTGGAAAATTGCGCCAGATTCTTTGAACCCACCAATATCCCTAGTGGGGTACATTTAACCTTTATCCAAATAGGATTAATCTAATCACGCAGTTATTGTGCCAAACTGCATGATTAATAATTGCACAAACGTCATTAGTTTCAATCTGATAAGTTTTACTATGCCGACCAAAGAATGCGTCAAACATGATCAAAACCCCCGAACTTGCTCTACCATATTGATCGGGACCATCAATACATAAAGAAATTAATACAGGATGGGACATGCATTAACTTTACATGGTTGACTGGCCAAAAAATTCACCGACCCCATTGACCAATTTGACTCTTGAAGTAGCCAGAACCGCGTTTCTTGCAGAGACCGCTGTTTGAAATCCTTCTCTCAGCTTCAGTCTCTCGTGGAGGTGATGAACTCTTGATGACTTTGCTAAGGATAGACTTGATGAAATGAAACGCTATCTAATCCTATGAATGGTTGGGAATTTTTGGGTTCTCTCAGTTTTCAGGCTCCACGTGTTTATGTGCATAGACCAGGGACGGTTTATCTTTCCCATGAGATGACTAAATTGACACCTGATTGAGACCATGTTCTTGGTTGTCCAAATAATATCCATGACTCCACGCAAAATTGATCATCAATCATGGAAGAAAAATTGTCCTTTTTCCTTTTAATCATTTTCCCTTTATGTCGCGCTACTTTTCTCTAATCTTTATTTCAGTGTATATAAGATTTACTCTCTTGGATTAATCTTTCCTGCACTGACACACTTTCAGTGTATACACCCAAGTGTTCAATCTGATTATTTAACTATATTTTCTACCCAAGTACTCAACATTTTACCTTTTGTCAACACAGATATCATCTTTGCCCTGATGACAAAACAGCGCAATTGGATGAAATATCTCCGCTGATTAGCTTTACATTTTTTTTGCCAAGATTGTTGGAACAAATCTTTAGTGGTTTCTCCTTGTGCTCGCTCCAATTTGCTTAAAAGTTTGATACGATTGTACTTAGAATAGTCCTCTGCCAGGATTAAGGAAACAATTGGGAATGTAATGTCCCCCAGGTGGAATCTTCGAGAAGTGAAGAAATGTGGTCATTGCGACCAAGTATCACGGTCCATACAACCCCAAAAAAAAGTAACTACCATAGTCGAATCAATTGCAAAGTTCGGAAAAAAGTGATTTAAGTGGGATTTGGAATCTGTCCATGAAAGAAATGCATTCATTCACAAATTTGTCTCTGACAAGACAACTAGGGAAGGAATTTTGAGTCGTCAAAAGTAGTTCATCTACTTTCCCATCCAAAGACAAGAAACCAAAAGCTAGCACGGGGAAGAAGAAATTCTCAACTTAGAGAGCAAGGAAAATCACATGATGCAAATAATTGCGTCTCGATCAATTCATGCAAGAGCCGGCATTCCCCTTCATATGGGATCCTACAGTATATTCTTATTCCGACTGATCCATTTTGATCAATGCCATCCAGAGAAAGAAAGCCAGAATTCTATACTTGAGGTCCAACGTTTCTTGGCAGGACATGATCATAGCATATGGCTGACAGCACATGGTTTCTCAAACCAAAGTCGTGGTATTAAATATAATAATACTACTAGTAAGTTCATGTTCATCCTCAAATTTTAGGCTGAATAGTAAGAAGTGCAAGGTATCGAAACTTGACACTTTAACCAAACAAAAGCTAGAAAACAACGTTAACGGAGCAAAAGCTAGAAAACGTACGATTAAGCTATCGAGACAAGTTTGATGAGTAATAATACCACATCAAAGAATTCAAGGTACTTGAGCTCAATACTTTTTAATTTCACTAAAAAGTTAAACCAACATTTAGCATTGGATGTAGGTAATTAGCATGTAGTATCAAACATTCTATGGTCTTCATCTTGATTGGGAAGGTAAACAGCATTGTTTATTGCTCGAGAAGTCCTCAACAAATCTTAGATAGAAATTTAACCTAAATACAATCAATGCTTGGGCTTGGAGCACAAACTTTTGTCTGACGGTATAGCACATGTTAGAATAGGTGGGCACATATAGGTCGGAGAGGGGTCAACTTATTTTTCAATCCTCCAAAGTCAATCAAGCCCATATTAGGTGGGTGCTTCTTGCCATCGTTTGGTTGGTTTATGCTTGGCTGTTAGGCCTCCAACTGATTGAAGTCACAAAAATTTAGAGAGAGAGAGAGAGAGATTCTATGGGCATTGTTTGGTTCGACTGACCCTAAAGATGTTCAAAGTACTCACAAACTTAAGAGTTGTTAAGTGGAATAAGATGTTCCAATATCTTAGCCTAATTGGTTGATGCAATCATGCAAAAGAAAAACAGTTCTTGGCGTTTGGCCTTACCATTTGAACAAAAACTTCTTTCTTTTTTTTTTCCATTTCTTATTATTTTTGAAAGATGATAAAAATTAAATCCCTATATAGAGTAAAGATGAGGAAAAACGTGGATAAAGCCTGAAAAGTTGGTAGGCGCAAAACAGTTCTGGTCGTTGGCCTGATATTCTTCTTTTTCCATTTCTTCTAATTTTCCAAAGAAGATAAAAGACTCGTTTAAGAGGCCAGGATTTCATCCCCATCAAAAGCAAAGATACGTAAAGACAAGGATAGAATATGATCAGTTAATAGATGCTCCTGCAAGCTCGGGTAAACGGATTGCCAAACCACCTGTTTCCTGAACTTGTTCAATCACCAAGAAACTTTTGCTATGCAATCAGAAACCCATTCCCACCCCGAGATGCCTGGCAAAGAAAGAAGCAGTTTTGGCATACATCTAATAAACTGTTTCACGAGCAAGAAGTTGTTATCTAGTATCAACCACTGTGTACAAATAACAAAGCCTGCGCAACTCTCCTATCCAGCGTTATTCAAGGGTTACAGAAAATATGGCCTAAAATATAGAGGAGAAACACAAAAACCTGCAACTATTTGTTAATAACTAGCCCTGACTATATTAACGACCAATCTATGACAACTGACAAGCTAGCTAGCCTCTCGCAAATTCCATATGCTGGGAGTAGATGCAAAGGTTCTCACAAACTGTTTCAACTCGCTACAAGCCAATCTCCATTCACTAGTCACTTTCTGCGTCTGCTGAGTTTTACGGCAACTTGTTCATCAGTTAATGGTAAATAATAGATGCGTGGAGTGGTTTTGGTCTTCCTGAATAGGTCATCCAAAGTGACTATTGGTGGATCAACTGTCGCAGCAACCGGAGAACGAGGCCGAGCCAAGCGTTCCCTTGTTGTGGGTGGATCAGAAGTGGTCTGTTGCTCTGAGCGATGGGGTTGCTGCCTTACATCCTGTTGGTTTACAGGTGTTGGAGCCAATTGCTTAGAGGGAGGTTGCGATGGCATCACTGAAGTCGAGTTTACAGGTGCTGCAGATTGTGAAGGAGCCTCTACCTGCAATTTTACTTCCTCAGGATCAACAAACTCTGCAATCAGAAGTCGTCCCCCATATGGAGGCCATTGAAGATTGTAAACAGCATTCCGCGTCTCCATGGCTTCCTCAGTAGAAGCATACTGCAGAGAAGATAGAACTCATTATCACGTACCTAAACTGTAAATATTCATCACGCTTGGGCTCAGAGCAGAGAGTTTTACCAGACAAATAAATGTTTACAGGCATCGTATTGTTAAACTGCAAATAGGTAACTATTGCAGGACCTTTTCTTTTAATGATCCAACTTTAAAAGAAAATTTTTTGCTTTGTCCTTTTTTAATTAACAAAAAAGATTTTTCTCACTTTACTGCAGTAACTAGCGGGTCAACGCTATTTGCTTCAACAACCAAAATGTTCAAGTCTAAGACCAAGTGGTTCCTCTAACAAAGGTCCAGAGGAAACTCAATACAGTGAAGTTATGCATAAAACTTCGACAACCAACAGCATTTTATATTTATGTGCATACATGCAAGGTGCTTGACAGCACCTTTCGCAAACCAAATTGAGGTCCCCAAGAAACAGCTACAGTATACATCATACAGACCCAAGCGCCACAGAAGGTAGCAGGAGAAAACTCAAAATACAGAAAGCAAAACAGTATTTTATCCCTTTATTGCATATCAGCCAAACAACAATAAATCACCACATTAGCAGCCACAAACATAGGGAGAAAGCGAGAGAAGCTACCGTCACATAGCAATGGGTCTTGATATGATCCATCCAAAAATTGCAAATTGTACCCGTTTTGGAGAGGAGCTCTTGCACAGCTTTCAGAGTAAAAGGGCGAACAAAGTGATCAATGCGGAGGGAGTTAGTAGGTGTTTTCGCCGATGGAGGCACTGCAATTGTTTAGGAAAGGAAAGAATTAAGAAGTTATTGCATGCACAACTACGACTTGATATGGGAAATTTTGAGTTCATAAATTACATACCAATACGTTCATTGGTGGCATCTCTACCAGTTGCAGAGTTAGATCCATCAACAAAAGGAGTTGTTGCACTCTGAACCACAGTCTTTGATGTTGCAGAAAGTGAAGTATCTGGGATTTGTGCTTGAGGAATTTTCACACTTTCATTATTCCATCTCCTCTGCCTCTTCCGAGGTTCCTTATTATCTGGTGCAGCTTCAACTGCTAAAAGCAATTTAGAGACCAATCCAGATTACAAAAATGAAAATTTCCATGGCTAATTAGTTTATACAAAATATGATATTGGCTTATCTGAACCCAAGATCAAATTTTACGGCTGGTAAAATATTTTACTAACTCAACCAGTATCCTTAATCTCTGATTTAATAAATGAAACCCCGTAAACATAACAACCAACACATTCATCTCGCAAGGAATACATATCTGATTAGTGAGGACTATCCACCACAAAGCACAACAGTTATGCTATTGGCAGGGAATAAACAAGCAACAATCAAGACCAACGATTAAGCTATTTGCAGTTTTGCAGCGAACGAAGAGAGAAAGAGACAACAGTTCTACAGCTAATTATGAAAGATAATAAACCATCTTAGCTGATGCAGTGCTTCATGAGAAACAATACAACCCCAAATATTGTCAATATCCAATATAAACTACACACAGATTTTTAACAATACACATTCTCTTAAAATTGGTGAACAATCACATCAGCAGGTGTATACCGGTCAGAAGAAGTTAGCATATTTAACAATCAGCAGAATGGATGGTCAGATGAAAAGAAGGGACTAAACCTCAGTAATACCTTCAAATTTTCTTTTCTCAGCCGATTCAGCCATTTGATCACTATTTGCATGTGATGACTTCAGGGTATGAGAAGGAATATCAGCTTGTGGAGCTTCAATGTCACCAGCAGATTTTGCAACAGTTTCTTCATTTGGCTTGGTCTTGTCACCAACTTTCTTAGGATCAGAATCGGAGTCGGCTTGTCTTGCCTCCAAGCTATCATCTTCCATGGAATCATCAGCTGAAGACTGATCTAGATTTATCTTTTCAAGTGGTTCTCCATCTGTCATGTCAGTCATCTCAATAAATTTTGCATCTGAGGATTGGTCATCTGCTTGGAAGTGAATTTTTTTCCCCAAGAAGAATAATAAAGGAGAATGAGAAAAGGTTACAAATCAAACATAAGTACCCATCAAAAGGAAACTAAAGTGAAATGTAACTGTCAATCAAACCTTGTGACTCTCTTTGCTCAGCAGAAGCAGCAATCTCAAATTTCTCCTCATAAGATGATTCCATATTCTGTGTAGGCAAATTAGCCCCGAAAACATCATCCAAATCTTTTTTTTCACTAGAGGGCTCTTCAGTGAACTTATTATCATCTGCTAGTTCATCTTTGGTCCTATTCTCCAGGATATGGTCCATTGCAGAACCCTCACCTGAATTATCAATTTTCTCAATATTTTTCACACTACATTTATCATCATCAGCTTCAACAACAGAACCTGGTTTCACATCTGGCACTTGATCATCCAGTGAATAAAAGCTGCCACCTGAAGGGTCTTTGCTGGATGATGGCTGTACCATCTCTTGCCTAACAACTTCTGGTTCTAATTGAATATTATTAGCATTTAAGTTTTCCTTTATTTCATTTTTTTCATAATTAGATAAACTATCAGTTTTAATTGACTCACACTGTACTTGAAACCCTAAATTTGGGCTAATCTCATGTACCTGGTTGCTTGAGTAGGAGACAAGAGACTCGGCATCCATCTGCGAAGGCTTTAAAGAATCATTCTCCAACTTAAGACCAAAGTTATGTGAGTTTTGTTCACTATCTGCAATTGGTACTACCTCAAGATCCTCGTTGCCTGCCTCTGCAGATTCATTTTTTGTACTTGTACTAATAGGTGCAATGGTACTACCTGCAATTGGTACTACCTCAAGCTCCTCATTGCCTGACTCTGCAGACTCATTTTTTGTATTTGTACTAATAGATGCAGTGTGGGTATCAACAACTTCATTCAAAATACCGCTGCTTTTGCCAGATGCCTCTAAGATTCCTTCATTGTCCAGATCATCCTTACGTGCAGATGTCAAAATCTCGTTTCCCTTGGCAGGTCCGCTGTTTCCAATTACTCTTTCAGGACATTCACTGAAACCGATTGGTGTTGACACTAGCTCATCTTTATTGTTACTGGTATCAACAGCATTACACAAAACGTCTGATTCCACATATGCTGGAACAGAAATAGAACCACCAGTAGCTTTTGCTTGATCTACTTCACTAGTTTCGTCAACAATCGGAATCCCACTGACAAAGTTGTCTACTTTAACTTCATTCACATATTTATTCTCAGCAAACCCAGAAATTTGCCCGGAATGAGGTTGCAGTATTGGAATATTAGGCTCATTATTGCTGGGTTCAAAATCCTTGTACGTTTCTGTCCCAAAACTTGCCCTTTCATTCCGAATTGCTTCATCCAATCGTCTTACCAGGTCATCCTTCAAGCCTTTTGTCATCAAGTTACGTCTCTTAAGCTCTTCCTTCAGTTCAGCCACCTTCCACTTATTGATTGGTCGATCATACAGAACCGGATATTGTGTCGACATTTTTCTTATTCACCAAGCCAAAAACTTCCTCTTACAACCAATCCTTTCATGAAAGAAAACCAAATGAGGAATTTCAGATTCCCAATAAACCTTGGAAAACAGCAAAGAGAAAGAGACAAGCTGAAAAATTGTTTTTTTAAGATCCATACATCACATCTACTTTCAAATTTTTAATATACAGCCAGAGATAATTTTCTGCTCGTTATTTTTGCATTCTAAAACATGACAAAAGTGCTTTCTTTTAAATTCTTTCCCTGATCCTTACCCCAAATAACACCCACAGAACCCTTAAGTGCATCTAAGTATATATAGCATCTAAAGTAACAGCAACTATCGAAAACCAAGAACTTAGCAAGCAATTACGTGTCAGCCTCGGAAACGAACAATATTATATTAACATGTCCTTAACAAAACAGCTTCCGCAAAGAAGGATGGCAAAACTCCTAAAAGTTTATAGTAATCTATTCAAAGAAAATTACACCGGGAAACCTTAGAACTCTAGCACAAGGTACAACGTAAAACGAAATTAAGCAACAAAATATATATTCCACTCAAGAAACAATAGAAGCATAAAAAAAATTTTAATTAATCACAAGTTTCGGAGCAAACCCATATGCCCAAAACCAAAAAGATACAATTTTGTGCATTGTTAAAATGCATAATGCATGATAGAACAGAATATTTAAAGGAAACACTTACCAGTGCAAATACCCCTTCCCGTAGCAGATATTCAAACGAAACCCTAATTACCAAATACACCAGAAAAACGTTAGAGTAATTTAAAAATGATAACCCAATTGAAATTACACTCGTTAGCGCCAATGCACCCCCTGTAAAACATTCAAGAAAACAAATTTCAAGCAATAAGAGATTTTTTCTGTTTCGAGATAAGAATTGTCTGAGCAGAATACAACTATTGTCCTCAGGTGGGGAGTAAAGGGTGCAGAAGAATTGGATAATCAATAATTAAAAAGATGATCACAAGGTAGGAAGAGTATATTTGGGGATTTAATTTTCTGGTAATAATTTTACTAATATATTTTGTTGCATAATCTAAAGGATGAGAAGGATAAGGACGGAGAGGAAAGAGGGAAGTTGGTAGTTATTTTCGTTTCTGCCCTGGGAAAAGGAAAACTGAATAACCGGATCTTGGTCCGGATTTGTTTACATAATCAATCGGGTTGCTAGGTCCAAGTCCGCTCAACTTTTAACACTCCTTTTTTGAGTTTTTCTTCTTTTTTTTCCCCCCTTTTTCCCACACTTATGACTTTTTTTTTATATTTTTGGTTCGCTGTTTATTTTGGTTCATAAACATTTAAAACAGTCTGCTGCTACTAAACACAAAAAATGTAGAAACCAAAGGAAAAAAAAAAAGAAACAAAAAATGTTACAACAAAGTTTAGCTCGCCTTGTTTAGTGGTTATTAGGAACTACATAATATTTATAATTTTCGTAATTTTTCATCCTACTTTTTACTTTCAAAATCTCTTCGGTGTTTTTTTATTTTAAATAAAAATATCTAAATTTGCATCCACATACCAATAATATATATATATATATATATATATATTTTTTTTTTTTTTTTTTTTTTTTTTTTTTTTTGCTCAACCTATCAACTTTACAAGATATGATTCTTTGTTCAAACATATATATATAAAAAAAAAAGTAAAGTGGTTGAAAATATAAAAAAAATAATTAAAATATATTTACTAAATGATAATCCATCCAAACAAATCAATGTAACATTTGTTTAGAAACGAGGGTTGAGTTCAGTGATAACATGAGAGCGATTGTAAGTAAGAGATTTTAAGTTTAATACTTCCCACTTAAAAATAAATAAATAAACAAACAAGATTTTCAACAAAATGACTCTATCAGAAAACTGGTGTATACTACATAATTTTGCCTGCTAATTAGTAATTACCACAAATGGAGAATCCAAGATTTTACTTTAGTTACTATTTGCGCGTACAATCCGAGTATAACGCCCTGAAGTAAGAAGACAACTACAATTGGCGGTAGACTTGTGGACGCGTTAAAGCATAAAGTTCATGCGGGAAATTGGGCCTCTGAACTTGTAAAGTATTAGAAGAGATTGTACTGAAATAAGGCCCAAATACATAAGGCCGATGCTTGGGCAAGGATATCATGTTATCTTAACAGAAAGACAACTAAAAGCGGTGTTAGAAACGCCCAAGTGGCCCAACTTAGTTGATCTCTTGCCCACTTCTTACTCCCTACTTGTAAAGCTTGGGTCTTGTTTGAATTATTATATTTTGAGAAAAAAATTTATATTTTCTATAAATATTCTTTATTACACATTTTTAAATCACTTTTTTTTTATACACATCATATTTTTTTTTTAAAAAAAAGTTAGGATAATTTTTTTCTAAAACTCTTCAAAAAATGTAATATAAACAACCTCTAACCACTGAATTAAAAAAACCTAAAATTTAAAACTCTGCTCAACTAGTAGAAAAGACATTAATCAATCGAAACAGTAACTAACTCTTGAAATGCTTAGAGTTTTCTTTTGAAAAAAATAACTAATTCTAAAATTCATCTCAACTAATGAGAAACATTAATCAAGCACATAGGTTTGACCTTCTTTACAAAAACAAAAAAAAAAAGTAAGGTTCGATTTTCAAGCCTTCGCCTCCCTTTTCTTTTTCTTTTTTTTAACATAGTAGAGCCTTTAAAACTACACAAAATTTTCTGTCATCATTAAGTTGTGACCTTTTTAACTTTATTCATAGCAGAATCATAAAACCGAGTAAAGAACAATCAATCACTCACGAAGAACTATTGAAAAATACAAAACCTACGTTGTTTTGGTCAAAAAGATCACCTTTTAGTATCATAAACTTAACAAGGACAATGTAACGTGGCATCAGCAGAATCATTTCTCTCAAGGCAAATCATTATCTTTAATCTTAGATAAACGTAGTGTTAATTAGGATTCCTTTTTCATTGAGCAGTTAAAAACATGTAAGTGTGCCTAATTTTCTAAAGAATAATAAGACAAGGAAAAATCCGAATTGTGCGCCCCGTGACACCAAACCTCGGGCGTCACGAGGTGGTCGGAGGATGCAAAATGATTCCACGTTGAAAACGAGTTAAAGAAAGCATACGATGTGCTGACAGAAATGCCAGTTGGTCAATCATGAGACCTTTATTTCGCTCGCCATGCAGGAATTCCCCATAAAATAGTGACTAAGGAATCCGAAGCCTCTCCCCTTGAAGTTCAATTGTCTAGAGTGGGACAATTTCGATATAAATTAATATATTTTGAGTGTAATTATTAGTTTTACACTAATTCAATTATAATTCACGTTTATATTAAAATTGTATAAATTATATATCTGGACAGAATTGAAACTAAAGAGACCCCATTTCCATAAGCAAGAGGCTGAACTTATGAGCAATCAAGGATTGGGAGAGAGCTGCACTAGTTGTCCTTTACTAGAGCGATTGGATTTGGCTCTCTTTGTTCTTTGTCTTACATTTACTAGAGCAATAGGTATGAAACCTTGCATTTGAGCTTGACACCTTAAAAATATATGGTTGCATAATTAGTGGCTCAACTAGATGGTATTCTAAATTGCATCCTTTGCTAGAGTTGATTCTATTAGTTGGTCTCAAGTTTTACTTGTGTTTATGTTATTGGGAGATTCCATAACTAAAGAAACTTGTTTACAAAGTAAAAAAAAAAGTAGAACAGCTCGACTGAAACAAAAGAGACAATTTGAATACAAGTTAAGAAATATGTCAAATTCAAGAGTTAGCAAAAAGTGAAATAATCCCATTAGTTATGTTTGTAGGATCAATTTTACGAGCCATGGAGTTGATTTCTCTTAAATTTAACCAAATTTATGGGTACAAAAAGAGAATATGAAAATTAATTTCAGAATTAATTAAATTAATGGCTATGAGAAGATGAATGAATTGGATGATTCGAGAAAAGAAGCTACTATTATGTTTTACTGACAGGTTAGGAAAGTAAGAGGGTTAAATGTTGAGTTTGCCAGATTGACAAGGAATACTTGGCTACTTCAACGTATGTTTGAGTGCAAGTGAATTCAAAATTCAGTTATGCAGCCAAATTCATACGAGGGAATATACACATAAATGCTGTCCTGTCTACATCCACCTCTTTCTCTTTCCATAGAATTTCATTTCAAACACTTACTTACTGTCTCGCTCACCGCACATCTAGCTACACCAAGCATAGACTACATCTAGCTACACCAGTCATATACTACATTACTATCTTTCCCTTTTCTTGAATCCAAATGGGCACCCAAACTGCGATCACTTTCGTGCTTTGGATGTCTCTTTACACCCAATTCTCCACAGCTCTTTACTCGTCAAAACTAGTTCATAGGTTCTCTCAAGAAGCTGTGTCATACTGGTCCTCGAAAGGCAAGAACATAACGCTGCCTAAGTTGGGAAGTTTGGAGCATATGAAGGTGTTGCTGAGCAGTGATTTAAAGCGGCAAAAATTGAAACTTGGGTCCCAGGATCGACTGTTAATTCCTTCTCAAGGGAGTGAAACCTTTTTTTATGGCAATGACATGGGATGGTAACCATTGTTCTTGTTTTGTTGTTGATTTAGTTCATTTTTTTTTTATATATAATGTGTTTATATTTATGCCTGGTATGTGGCTTTTTCCCCTTCTTGGATGTGGGTTCTTTCTGAAATGAGTGGAGGATAGAGGGTTGTCAGAGTTAGAGGAGGAAAGGTAGTATAAGAGAGGTACTTCTCCCCCCCTAAAAAAAGAAAGGTTCTTTTTAAACATTTGGTTTTTGTTTTTTTTTGGGTTGAATTAAAGAATTAAGCAAGCTGGCTTGACCTCATTTGGATTTTCTGAAGAATGCGGCTTTTGAACATTGTCCTTACTTTAGCAACATTTTCATAGAAAGTGGAATAAATGAATCTGAATGCTCAGGCTAATTAGTTTAACTTTGAGGCATTAACTGGCTGTATTCTTCTTCTTGACTGATCAGTTGCTCCAAACATACAGAATCCTCTGCTCCACAGTGAGGAAATTTTTTTCGGCTTTCTTTTTGTGTCCTATTCAAATGCACTTAAAAGAAAAGAGATAAAGGAAAGGACCACGTGGGTAGAGTTGGCTACTTTGTAAAATTTTTTAATTATTTATCATTAGTATACTGACAATAAGGAATGAAGATCTCAATTGCCTCGACATAATGCATCTATTTGGTGAAATGCCACTGAGCAAGTTAATTGGATGATTGGTTAAGCTATGAATAGAGTGAGGTGCATCATTCTTGTTAGGCAGAGAAAGGATGATGAAGCAGTCATTACCTGAGTTGTTGCCATCAAACTAGAGTCTGACTCTGATATGAGGTATAAAAACTAGCATGTAAACGGGGTGTCCTGTCTTTGATCTAGGTTTTTCACAAGTAAATCATGGGCTGTAGTATGCAAACCAAAATAGTTGCATTAGATTCTGGGTTCCTCCTTTATTGCCTTATTACATGGTGGAAAACCTTGGAGTCAATGAGGCATCTAGAAGACTTTACATCGTGCCAATTGGTATAGAAAATAGCACTTTATGTTTATCTTCTTACCATTGGGTGTCCTATGCAGTTGAGATTGAGTATTTTCAGAGATCAGGGGAAAAAAAAAAAGAAAGAAAGGGAGGAGAGGAAAGATGGAAGGTAATAAGGGTGGAGAGAATCAGCAATTGTTTTGGCAACATGGGGTTACAATCACTTATCAACGTTATAAAAGGACAAAAACTGTTTCTTTTACCAGTTTTTTTAGTACTTCTTTTATTTCAAAATCTGAAAAGGTAAAATAGAATGTGGTTAATATGACAATTTCATTAGTCATTCAAAATATTTTAGATGAAATTCTCCCTTTTATGTCAAATTTTTTGTTTTATTCAATACTTTTGACTTCCATAAGTTCCTATTGCAGGCTGCATTATACGTGGATTGATATAGGGACACCAAATGTTTCTTTTCTTGTTGCACTGGATGCTGGTAGTGATTTGTTTTGGGTCCCCTGTCGTTGCATCCAGTGTGCACCTCTGTCTTCAAGTTATTACTCTATGCTGGTAGGATGTTCATTTTAAGTCTTGTTCATTTCTTATGAAGTGATTTATGAAATAACAGCTAATGCCTATTCATTTGTGCAACTTGCTCCGTGAGAGTGCTATTTGTGGCTATAGACTAATATATCATTTCTGTCTTAAGGAATTTCACTTTGATGTGTATAAGGTGGGGAACTACGAGAAAAATTGCTCTATAACGATACTGCAATGTAGTTACTATGTTTGGATAAAAGTTATGAATTCATGAACTTCAAATTCTTTATACTTTATCTAAGCTTTGAATTGTACTGATATCCTTCCATTTCAAGACATACACAATTTTGTCGGTAGCCAATGCGCTGCTATATCCCCATTTTTGTTTGTCGGCAATGTGCTGCTATATGCATCCTGTTGCAAGCTCTAGATACATTTGCTTTGAATCGTGATGTAAGCTAATAGCTGGAAGCAGGTTTAGCAGTTAATTTTCCAATAATTGATTGGCATGTTTGGGGCATCTATTGTGCAGGATAGGGACCTGAGTGAGTATGAGCCTTCCCGATCAAGTACCAGCAAGCCCCTGTCTTGCAGCCATCAATTATGCGAATTGGGTCTGAACTGCCAAAGTCCAAATGGTTCCTGCCCCTACAGTGTTAACTACTCAGAAAATACTTCAAGCTCGGGATTGCTTTTTGAGGACCAATTATATTTGACCTCAAGTGGAGGTGGTGCACCTGAAGGTTCTATCCAAGCTCAGGTCATCATAGGGTATGTTTCTTTTGTGTATTCACAGTTCTGTAACTTGACATGTACTGTAAATTTGACTGGCAAAGTATTTG
Organism: Coffea eugenioides; assembly: GCF_003713205.1. Classification (NCBI taxonomy): domain Eukaryota; kingdom Viridiplantae; phylum Streptophyta; class Magnoliopsida; order Gentianales; family Rubiaceae; genus Coffea; species Coffea eugenioides. The sequence goes on from NC_040044.1 coordinate 5,186,816, forward strand.
CTTTTCTCACTAATTGCAGATGTGGCAGCAAACAAAGTGGCAGTGACCTAGATGGATCTGCTCCTGATGGTCTTCTGGGATTGGGACCTGGGAAAATTGCTATTCCAAGTTTGCTCGCAAGATCTGGTCTGGTTCCACATTCATTTTCATATTGTTTTGATAATAGCTATTCTGGGAGAATGTACTTTGGAGACCAGGGTCCTGCAACTCAAAGAAGTACCACCTTTGTACCATACAAAGGCGAATAGTATGTTAAGCTGCGGTTTCTTATGTGTTGCTTGGCATGATTAGTTTTCAACGTTTTTGTTGGTTTGAAAAATTTAATTGCATACTGCCTCATCTTTAATTTTCCTATGTCTTCTGTATCAGTTCTGGCTACTTCATTGAAGTTGACGATTATTGCATTGGGAGTTTCTGTTTAAAACAAAATGGATTTCAAGCACAAGTTGATAGCGGGTCTTCCTTCACCTACCTTCCTAGTGAAGACTATAAACTTTTTGTTGCTGAGGTTCTCTCCATCTCTATCTCTCTCTCTCTCTAAGTTTTCAATGTATTTTTGTTCACGATCTAAGATCAGTATCCAGTTCTTTATGGTATTTGAAATTACAATATATGTTCTTCTAGTTTGACAAACAAATGAATGCTACAAGGTCTGGCATAGAGAAGTTCCCTTACTGCTACAAGGCTCGGTAAATAACTTGTGACTTTGAAGTTGCTGTAATCTTCCATCATTTCTCAAAGCTCAAGTCAACTAATTACATTTCTGATGCAGTTCACATGGACAGCCAGATGTTCCTAGCATGAAATTCAAGTTTGCTTTGAATCAAAGCTTTGTGATAGAGAACCCCATGTTTCACATAATTGACTACCAGGTGATCTAGCAATGCACAGCAATCTGCTCAATCTTGTTGCATGTGAAAAAGAATTTAGTGCTAGAATTTCTGTGAGAATGAAATTAAAGGACGCTTTGGATTTGAAAGCTAAATCCTTTAGATTGTTTAGTATAACAATTCAAAGTTGTTCATGAGTTTTTGAAGTAAATACTCGCTAAATGTGATTATGTTTTCTTATGTCTTGTGAAGCTCTATCCATTGAAGTGGGTTGCGAGATCAACTCTTGTCTATTCTATTTCTAAGAATAAGAAACTTCTATGATCTGGATTATATTTGTATTCCATGATCTGGATTATATTTGTATCCCGAATTTTGGGTGTACTTTTGGTCAACAAGTAGAAGCATTCGTTATAACCTGCCCATTGGATGATTCCTGCTTTAGACTGTTCTCTTGAGATATCTGAGTCTAACATCAGTCCCAAAATCTTACTTTGTTTTATGAGGTTAATGATGCAATGAAGAAGGTTAGTCCAGTGGCATGTACAACATGCTTAGACATGCTTCATTTTTCATGTAGTTGTGTATATATTACACAATGTAATTGCTTTTCTTTTTATTCTTCTTGTTGCTCAGTAAATATCTTTCCTCTGCGTAACTTAGACGAGATTACCAGATTTCATTAAAGAAAAATAGATGATCTGTTATTACTTAGGCTTCTCTGGTTCTGGGATGATATGGTCTGTTACAGGCTGAACATGAAGAAGTGATTTGTCTGTCACTCTACTCAAATAATTTCATACATACTTTTTCCATTTCCTTTCTTCTATATATCTGCTTGCATTTCGATGCAGTCACATAATGTGACAATCATTTGTCTTTTCATGTTTTTGTCTTTTTTGTTCCATTAGACAGCAAATGTTGTCTTGTAGTATGAGAATTTTATTTGCAAATAACCGTTGAATTATATCACACAATATATAGCTTAAATGTATAGATTCCTCACAAGAGGAAAGTTTTGGTGCAGGGAGATGATCTGTATTGTTTGGGCATACAACCCTTGGATGGAGGAATTGGTATCATTGGACGTCGGTACTCTCGTTCTTTGCTGCTTATTTGAATCTTAAGCCTTGTGCTATTTGCCTCGCTGCAAATTTTATTCTGGCCTCCTCCTCCTCCTCCTACTTCTCTCTCTCTCACACACACACACACACATTAGTATAACAAAAAGCATCTCCTGTGTTTTACAGCTCACAACTTTTTTCAGCTTTGCCTTGTCATTAACTTCATTGATGCACATCTTTCACAAGCAACAAAAGATGCACCTCGCTTATTATCTTTCATATGTGCACTATGCAGAGAACTTTATGATGGGATACCGCTTGGTGTTTGATTGGGAAAATTTGAAGTTAGGATGGTCCCATTCAAATTGTAAGTCAACTTTCTGTGCTCAATTTGATTGTCATGAGGTTGCTTTCGTCAGCCATAAGATAAAAGGAAGGTAGTACTGCATTGGTGGTAGTTTACTTTTAACAACTGTGTTTTGACTGAGATGGCTTGATCACAATTTTCTTAATGTACGGTAGTAAATATCCTGTTTATGTGGTCCAATCACTACTTAGATGATTCACCAGTTCTTTGAATACCTAGACTGGAAGTTGTGCAAATTCAATGACTGATATCGCAATGACAGAGACAAAATATGTGCTGTTCTTGCTTAAACTGAGCTTTTTTACGTGGTGAAATGCATACTTATTCTGTCTTTTAATTTGCTTATTTGATTGATAAAATTGGTAGAGGTAGTTGCCTCATTGCCACCATAGCAGCACTCCATGGCCCCTCCCCCCCACACCAAACACACCAAAAAACAAAAAGAAGGGACTGATATGATATGATAACATTCAGAAGAAGTATCAATGAAGCAAATAAGTGGACAAAAACTTCAGTACCAATGATACTCATACTGGTGTCTGAAAATGGTGCATCTTTTGATGCCAACATGAACTTTTCCAAATGTATCCCCTTTTTCCTTTTCCACGAGAATATTTATTGGCTAAATAAAACTAATGTGAACTGCTGTTCTGCTACAATAGAATATCTATCGAAGAGGTAAGTATAATGATTTTTTCTTGCCATCATCCCATAATTAACTGTGGCTTCTTATACTGTAAATTGGAATTTATTTTCAATTGTCTCTTTTGCCTTTTTTCGTGTATTATTTTCTTTCACAAACTCACACACGACCTTAGCTCTTTGTCAATCTTCATTGAAAATATTTTCTTGATTGTGCGTTGCTTTGCTCCTTTGTATAACTAAGCTGATTTTCACAGGTCAAGACATAAGGGACAGTGACAGGGTGCATTTAACACCATCACCAAATTCTGCTGTCAATCCATTGCCAACAAATGAGCAACAGAGGACCCCCGGTGGCCATGCAGTCGTCCCTGCTGTTGCTCGTAGAGCTCCAGAAGAATCTTCTGCAGCATTGTCCGTTCACATTCTCTACAACCATTATTGCAAAACAAGTTTGTTGCTGCTACACTTGACATTATGGTTGCCGTTCTGGTAGCTCTATTTTGCATGTATCTATCTGTAAATGCTTGTTTCTTTTGTCAGGCAGTTGTAGAATGTTCAGAAAATAGTGTCTATTTTTTTCGTCCTCCTTTGGAAGCCAGATTTAGTCGAGCTAAACTACCATCATTTTGAGTACTCAGAATGAGTTGTGTTGCTTAAATGGAAACCAGGGTACTTTGTGAAAACAGTGACGAGCTTTTTCGCCGGGTAAATACTTACCATTGAAAACTACCAATACTAAGTACAATTTTACATTTTGGGATACTCATTTCTTAATTTTGGTACTAATCGGCACGTATCAAAAGGTAACCTTATTGACACTTGAGAATTTGTCCTTATATGGTGACAAAGGCATGAGATGAAAAGCTTGTTGCCTCACTCTTGCCAGGTCTCACAACTTTTTCCTCTTAGTTTAGTATGAAATTAGGACATCCGGAAAAAAAGAAAAAGCATTGACAAAGAACCATAAACACAGAACAATACAGAACTTGTTTTTCTGCTTCCTCCTTTCATACTTCTATTTTGGAGGGGGTTGGCATTGTTAACCAGAATGTGTCTGCTATTCTCTTGGCATCTTGTGACATCTTGCCTTTCCCTTCTAGTCTAGATTACTTCATAAACGCATAGATTGGAAGCTTAATTCGTCATGCTTATCAGAGGAACCATGACATACCAAAGCCACATTGGTACTCTAGGCGAGCCATAACATAATTGAAACAAGATGAGCAATACCAGCACTTAGAGGTCGAAAGCCACAACAACATAATTGAGTCCACCTATAAAAAAAAAAGACTCTACGTCATGATATTCGTGAACGATAAACATATTAACGTCTAAAGTACTGAATTGCAAATGATTCTAAATCACGATATTCGTGAACGATAAACACGTTAGCGTCTAAAATACTGAATTGAATTATCAAATACGGCTTTTGTCTTATCATTGGTTTCATTCATGCACATCTTTCACGATCAATCAATAGAAGTGTCAGTCCTATGATTATAACGAAAAGAAATATTTTGTTTTGAATTAAATTGTAATAGTATATGATTGGTCGACTCAAAACATATAACCAAATTAGAAAAACAAGTCATGTGGATTTAAAAAACGGACTACATTCCTCCCGATTTGCCCCAATTGGCCTTGTGAACAAAGCAAGCCCAAAACCTTCAGTGGGCCTATTTCATTCAATCGAAAAGCAGTCGACAAAAATTATAATCACGTGATATGCACATGCAATAAACCCTAATATTCCTCCTCGTCTTTATTACCCAATATACCAAATCGTTCCCCTTTTTCACTGTCTCCGCACAGGCTTCCGCCGCAGGCTTCAGCTACTCCGGACAGCATACACCATGGCCACCGCCGGCAAAAAGACGGTAACTTCGCCACTCCTTTTAACCCTTTTCCACTTTCCCTCTCTGTATTACTGTTTTGAATTTGTAAGTTCATTTTGTTTGGCTGGAAATTGCTAAAAGAAATGGAAAAATTGCAGAAGAAGACCCATGAGAGCATCAATAACAGGTTGGCTTTGGTGATGAAGAGTGGAAAATACACTCTTGGTTACAAAACTGTTCTCAAGACTCTCAGGAGCTCTAAGGGTAAAGTTTCTTGATTGGAGGAAATGGTTGGGTTTTGTTGAAAAGATTGGGTTTTTAAGTTTGGTTTCTGATGGAAAATGGAATAAAATTTTGTAGGGAAGCTGATTTTGATCTCAAATAATTGCCCCCCATTGAGGAAATCTGAGATTGAGTACTATGCTATGCTTGCTAAGGTTGGAGTTCATCACTACAATGGAAGTAAGTGCTATTGATTTTAATTTTAATTGAGATATATCTGATACTAATTGTGCATTTGTTGTAATCTAGTAGCAGTAATCATATGAATTGCACCAATGAGTCAGTTGGCATACCCGTTTGCGAAGCAGTAATAGTGAAGTACTAATAGTCTAGTAATTTGTGTAGGCATGAACTTGCAGAGTCTTTATGTAAGATATAACTAGCATGGTAGGATCAGACCTTTGCCATCATGTATTACATAGTTTATATGTATATTGATTTCGTTAAGGTTTAAACTATAAGAGTTGGAGTTTCACTGGGGTGTGACCACCTGTTTAGCTCCTCTGTTTTCACAGGTGATTTGGTTCTGTGCACTTAGGATTTTGGGATGCCTAGAGAATTTCTGAGTTGCTTGGTTGAAATTTGATAAATTTTTTCTTGTGGGGAGTGAATGGTCTGATTGATTAAGTCTACTCTAATTAACCTGGGAACAGGTCTAAGAGACATTTTTGGACTGTTGGATGCAATTCTGTTGCCTGACTTTGATAATATCATGAACTTCCACTCTAGGACTGTCTAATAGTGATTTTAGGACTGTTGGATGACCCCTAGTTTGTCTAGATTATTAGTTTTTGTTGTTATGACTGTTATTTGAGTCTGAATCTGCATATGTTGAGTCACATTAGTTTCATTTGCCTGAATGTCTGATGGCCACCTTCTATCCTGTAGACAATGTTGATCTTGGAACTGCATGCGGCAAGTATTTTCGGGTATCCTGTCTTAGCATCGTTGACCCTGGTAACTGTTCATGTTCTTTGTTATGTTATTGGACATATTCTTTTTCCCCATAAACAAATGATTTGCATATTATTGACTTGTACTGGGCTCATGCTGCAGGTGATTCGGATATCATCAAGTCTCTGCCCGGGGATCATTAATTCTGTTGTTTGATGGCACCATGAGATCAGAATGAGTGATGTTAAGGCTTTTGTTGAGAGGATTTTATTTTATCGCTTATTTCCCTGAATTAGAAATATTATTTTTAAAAGTTTCATGTAATAGATCCATATATCTCTCAGTTTTGTGTTAGCTGCCATCGACCTTGAGTTTGAGATTGGATAATAGAATTAATCTTCTAGTTTTACCTATGAGCACTGAATTGGTCACTCGGTCTTCCTAAGGTTTTCCTGATGGCTTGAGTGCTAACTGCTAAGCGGTGATCAATTCTTCTGGTCTACGTTTTTTGTGCACTTTTTCTCTTTAGGCAAGAATGGTTAGGTATACCTTGGATGATTTGAATCTTGTCTGTGCTAAGATTATACCTTGTGAATCTAGCCTGTACTAAGGTATGCTTGCTTACATCTCTTATAAGCTCTCAGAAAAATCCATGCTTAGTTGCTTTTTTGTTTATAGATGCTCTCTCTCAAATTTTTTTTCCCCATTTTGAAGATTGGCTAAAAAACTGAGACTGATTCTGGAAATCAGTTTAAACAGTGCCAGTTTCAAGACCTTTCGGATTCTTATATGCAAGAGATAAAAATTTGAAACCGGAAATGATACGGTGCAACTTTCTAGTTTTTTTTTTTGGGGGGGGGGGTACAACTTTTTGGGTCTAATAAGAAAGAAATGGTTTTAATCTCGAATTCTTTAATTGAGGGAGTTAAAATCCTCTCAAGAGCTTCATAAGCACCTATTGTCTTCTATAGGGCTGCACGTGAGTTGAGTCACTCGCAAGCTCAAAGCTCGACTCTAAATATATATATATATATAAAATTTTAATTTTAATAATAAAATTATATATATTTTTAATAATTTATTATTTGTTAAAAAGTTATTATTTTATTTATTTTTAAAAAATAAAATAATTATTTTTTTAATTTTTCTAAACTCGATCCGATTTAAATTTGAGTTGGATTTGAGCTTGAGTTTTATATTGAAAATTTGTCGAGTTTAATAAAATTAAGTTGAGGTTCGGCTCGATTAGATTAAAGTTTAAATCGACTCGTTTGCAACCCTAATCTTCTATACTATTGTTCAAGTGCTTTGTGTTACGTAAGCTCGTTTAGTTTCTAATCATATTTATGTACACAATCCACTCGAAAATGAAGACTACTATGTCTAAAACATCGAAAATTCCAATTTGAAAAAAAAAAAAAAAAAAAAAAGCTTATTCTGACTCGATTCTTAAAATGTGGTGTCATTTTGAATTGAATCATCCCATTTTAATGTCGGATGAATAGTTACCTGGGAAGCCCCAAGTATTGTTGACAGGTGTATAAAAAACTTACTCAAAATAAATAACATTTGGGGACAAAATCTAGCAAATTTAGTAAACTTTCCTGGCAAAGTATCACAATTCAACCGTTCTGATTTTGCTGCTATCATTGCTTTTGATTCCTAAATCCTCAACTCAGCTCCTAATTGAACAAGATTCTATTTAAAAATAAATAAATAAATAACCAGTCAAATGGAAATCCTGCAAAAGAACGCAGGAAGCAAATCAAACTCGTATTGTTTTGGTAATCTCACGATGTTTTATTCTAGCGCGAATCCAGGTTTCTTGGCAGATGAACAATTCTGAATCTTAGACGACTTGCAAGTTTGTTTGGATTGCTTCATATTTCCCCAATTTTATTTGCTTACATCATCTTTACAATTTTCAATACACCTTTTTATCTTCCCAATATCTTTTTATCTCACATACATCACATTACAAAAAGTGCTACAGTAAAAATATCCCAAATAACTTACAATCCAAACAGAGTATTGTCCTGCTTTCAATCCAATTTTATTCAACTGACTTGAGATTGTTTGTCTTTCGATCAATCCAGGCAGTTGCGTACGAAACTGTCAATCCAGGCAGTTGCGTATGTTTGTATTCCATATATATGCCCAAACGGCCCAAACCTATGTTTATTTCCATATGGATGCTTCTTTTCTCTCTGGAATAGGTAGTTTTATAGTACAAGACTTCTACCAAAAACAACTTTTACCTACAAACAAACAATTATATCCATCCCCTTTGATTGAGGTTACAGATCTATCAAGCCCCAAACCAAATCTGTCCTTAAAAAAAAAAAGAAAAAAATCAAGGGTAGGAATTTACAGTAAATGATTATGAGGGATCTCAACGGTAGATTCCAAGTTCAGATAAATAATTTGTGGATAATGTAGATCTTAACTCTAGATACAGCGGATAATTTTGGTACGGACATGGACTGCTAAGACAGTGATGCTTGGATATCGTTTTTGATTTCTTTGTATTGCTTCGTCTGGTTATAAAAATATTTTATTGTGGAACAGTTTCTACTCTCTCTTATTGCCATTATTATTGTTGTTGTCATTTGGAAATGGGTTGATTACCATTTAAAAGATTATTAACTCCAAGAAACACAACTTACGACTTTTTTTTTTTTTTTAGCACCGATATCCCCACCCTTAGGCTTCGTTTGGGAGTGGAGGATTCGGACAGAAAAGAAAGGGAAAGAAGAGAAAGTTAGCTTTTCTTTCGTTTGTTAGTTTTTAGTAGGAAAGAAAAGAAGGGAAATGGAATGATTTAAGAGGATGAATAGTATGCAAAATTTTTCCTTCCAAATTGGAGAGAAATGGAGAGAAAGTTGGAAGAAGCTTATGAAATTTTTTTAAAATACCCATTTTATCCTTAAAAATGTCTTGAACAAATATTTAATGACTTTCATATCCAAAATCATTCCACTAATTCTCAAAACTCCCAAACAACATAACAATCCCTTCTCTTCTCTTCTCTTCTCTCATAACTTAAGTTTTCCCTTCTTTTCTTTTCTATCCTAAACTCCCAAACTTAGCCTTAGTGACACTAATCCGGATTCGATCTGGAGAGCGCCCGCAGAGTCCGACTCTTATTCAAGAGTGAAAGTTTAGTCCAAAACTTTTCAAGACGCCACATGCAGGAATCGAACTTTCTGTTAGCATTAACAACCCACTTACCAGCTGTCCCAATCACATGGCTTACTCCATACAACTTCTATGTTAACAAATAGATAATAAAATATTTCTCACATCTTTGATTCTTTACTTTTTCTCGTTCAGTTTAGCATTTGTCACTGTTGTAGGTTCTACTAATTTTTTTTAAGGGATCAACTGTGATTTTTCACCTACTTATGACTCGAATTCAAGATTTATTGGTTAAAACCTTAAATGTGAAGTTGTCTTACTAACTAATCAGCACTCTTATCAACCGTATAACACTATTGTGACTCGAATTCTTGATCTAGTGATTACGGTGAAACAATTATCAATTAAATTATACATTGTTATCAATTTGATGACAATTAAGTGAATTAACTATTTAATACTTTTTGTGGGACCTATGCCTTGTAAAAGGACATGGAATTGATTTAGAATTAACTTTCATGATCCAACAATATACATAATTCGTTTCAGAAATCTACCCAAGATAAATGGAGCCTTCATCTCGATCCATAGTATATATATGCACGGGAGTAGAACTCCTGGATTTCGCACAGACGAACACACACACAAAGATCATCATGCAGATTTCAACGAAGGGACGCAATCTCCTCCTAAGTGACACATACATTAAAAATGTCAAATAATTGACAGTTGTTGCCCTCGTGGCACAAAAAATCCTCCACGTGTACCTCCCAGTGACACGTGTATTTGACAATTTCTCCAAAATCCAACATAATAGATTCCAACTCATCCACTATTATTTATCCTCTTTTATTGACCCAATTTATAAATCAATAAATAACCAACCTCAGTTGATGTAGGTCCTCCTGACCGTGTTTTCTCTTTAGAATTTTTTTTGGAATATGATCTAAAGTTATTTAACTCTCTTCAAATTTCTACAATAAATTAGATGAGTCTCTCAATAGATTGGTTTATTTGCTCCCAATATAGGATTATTTGTAATAATGTTGTATTAAAAAAAATCAATAAATAAAGTTACAAGATCACAATCACAATCATCCAAAAAAAAAAAACAAAATTCTTGTGCCAATCCTACCGAAATAATATAACAAACAACAAAATAGTCCCAATCCTTTTTTTTTTCTCCCAAAGAAATACTATATTAAATTCAAACAATATCTCAAATTTTATCCTTATTATTATCATAGTTTCATCAAACATAACTTTTACATTTTTACCATCCAAAATTGGATGTTAGACCTATCCCAAACTCACGTCCTTAATCCACCCAATCCCCGAAGATACTATGACTCCTATATTAGCTGGCACTGCCAATCTTTCCCTCTCTTCAATATTCTGCTCTTCTCGATAACCCCTATCCCCTATATTTATCCTTTTTTTTTTTGTTAAAACTATCCCCTATATTTATTCACCCCTTTTTCACTTAGCCGCATTCCGCCCCATGCACCCCTCCACCGAAAGCCCTCAACAACCCAAAATTCTTTTTTCTATGTAATTCTTTTCGTGTAAATATTTTTTCATCCCATCTCTGATGAATTACCTAGAAGACTCATTCCAGAGCATAGCTCTAGACTTGGGCGATTGCATTGGAACGGAGAGTTGTGTTGATCTAAGAAGTGACATTGATCAAGAATTTTGCATGGTCCAAAAGACCCGTGGCAGGAGGGGGAATCAACGGCTGGAAAGAACGGAGAAAGAGTATCCGCCGCCGATACCGTGGCTGGCACGCACCGAAAACTTGCCATCCCACATGCCCTGGATTATGAAACGGTATTACACTGACGACGGCAGGTTAATAATCAAGGAGGAGAAAGTTAAACGGCATGAATATTTCCAAGCGAATCGGTCCAATGGCCGTCTAACTCTTCATCTTGTCCCTTTGGACGACGACGTATTGGACGATGATTGCAATGAGGAAGAGTTTGAGGTTGCATGTGATTGGGAGACTGATGGGATGATCAGCAGTAGGGATGATTTTGATGGTGAGACGGATGACCATCGGACGATTGTGCAGGAAGAATCAAGAAACAAGAAATCTGAGTCTTGCATGGATAATGGAGGGGGTGCTATAGTAGGTGGTGACCGTGGCGGCGGAGGAGGAGGCGGCGGTGGAGGCGGTAGAGGGCAATGTTATATGTATAGTAGTAGTTTGGGTAGGAATCCTTGTATGTTAGGTGCAGGTGGGTTGGCGGTAGCAGCGGTTAGGCCTGTTCATACTTGACTAGTTCGGCATTGTTGTCCATTCTTCTGGGAAAGTAGGGAGAGATGATTTCTTCTTTTTATTTCCTTTAATCTTTTGTTATTTTGATTTTTTGATTTATGTTTAGATTATGGGATCTTTGATGATTTTTTCATATGTTGCTTAGTTTTAATCAGTATTAAAGCTAGTTCTCCATTTTAGTTTTGTCAAATTACTTGCGGATTATGAGGGGGTCTCTCATGCATGTTTTAGGGCAGTGCTGTGGACTGTGGCTTGTAAGCTGTAAATCATAAACAGAGGACTTTGCGTTTAGGAGGGGGGGAAATGGTAACAGCCCTTTTCTAAAAAAGGAGAGAGGGGGGTGGGGGGTGGGGAGGGAAGGCCGGAAGGGAGAAGGAAAAAACATGGGAAATTCTGGCTCTCATGGATCAAGAAAGCCTCACAACAGTAAACAAGTCGGGAAACAATGAAATGGAAGAAGGAAAAATTACTACTAACTATGGTAAATTAACAGCGAGCTTTGCTGGAAATTGCTGGAAAGCATTTTGTAGCATTATATCATGGGAATGATTCCTTTGCAGTAAGATTGTCATTAAATCATTTTTTTTAGAGAAAAAAAAAAGAGGGAAAACATCATTAAGTACCACCCTTGATCCATGAATGGTATAATCATCTGGATACCAGTCTGGACTTGAATCAACGTCTTTATGTGCCACACGGTCAATAATTAATTTCTTAGCATTTAGGCAATATCTGGATTTTTGAGTTGAAAAAAAAAAAAGAAATAAAAGGGGGTTATCCATTGCGAATAAATCTAGCATTTGTTGTAGTACATTTTTCTTTCTCGGTTATTTAACTCATATCCTCAATGACTAGACAACAAAAAGCGGTGCTGACTTGTTTTCGGAAGCATTCACTTCAATTCAACTGTTAAATATTCCCATCTGCAATTGCATGCCAACTTGTGAATTAAATGTCACCTTCTGGGGTTTTCCGTATTTGCTGGACAGCTCAAATTAATCAATGTAACCTGCTTAATCTACATATTCCGTTCAGGGTTTGATTAGCAAGCAATTAATCAGTAGAACTTATTAGTTTATACTTTTAATGTTTAGAGTTCAATTACTTAAAATGATTTGTAGTCCTCACTGCAAGAGCTGTGATTATGAACACAAACAGTAGCATTCACCTGATTCCGAAATTCATTGTACATTCTAAGGTTTTGTAGTTGATTAAACACTCCCTTAATATGCCATTAAACGTCAATAAGCATATAAAAAGTCTAATTCTCCACAAAAAAAAAAGGCTTATAGCATCTTTAGTACGTATTTTCTAATGTTATATAGATAGCTAAAAACTAAACACAATTAGTAACCCCGTTTAACCATGGGTTGAATGTATTACAGCATGTAGACTTCTTGTTTTGCTCCGTCTATTGCTATTTTTCTTGATGCCTGAACAATTGGAATTCCAAGAAGAAATGGATTATAAGCTTCGTACTTGAGTCGACATAAGACCTTGGCACGACATGATTAATTAAGACCAAAAATTGATCATTAACAAAGTTTTAGCTGCTCAAGTAATATCGACGAGTAACTAGTTCGCCATTCAACTTTGCATATTATTTTTTGGTTTATAACTAATTTACACCGTGAATTTACATTATATTTTCAATTTAATTTGTACCCTAAACTTTAATTTTGAACATTTTACATCATAACCTCTTGGATTTGTTCCATTTTCCTTCCAATCAATAATGACATTCGCTTGAACTAGAGGGCCATATCCACAACGCGCTTTGTTTTGTATGATTGATGGGGATTGTGAGATTTTAACATGTTCAAATATGTTAAATAACTAAAAATTAAACATTTGAATTAATTCAGTGATATTGAATTTCTCAGGCAAAACTTGTTCCTAAAAATAAATGATTAATTATTCACTTATCATTTAATATGATACACACTCAAATATATTAGATTTACTATTTAACAATTCAACAACTTAATCAATTTAAATTTCAAATTTCAGTTTTTATCAAATGCACTCGAGAGTATATATTGTGTATATAGTCCTTTTTATTAGTTTTAGTGACAAATGTTGTCAATTGAATATAAGTAGAATAAAAGAGAGGTTAAGAAGTGAAGTGTTCAGAACTAAAATTTATGGTGTAAAATAATTCAGGGGCGTACAGTAGAATTAGTACTTGTATATATTTTTACAATAAATTCTTCGGAAAGATTTCTTACTAGTCTAATCTCTCAAATTTTATGGCATCAACAGTCAACAGATGGAGGAGATATTTTATCATGGCTTGATGAAGGTGGCAGAATGCAGGAGAGAAGAATAACTCTTCTATCCGTCCGTAACAATTTCCGAGGTTTCTACATAGATTTGTGAATGACGAAGTTTACGTTGCCCGATTGATTTGATTGAGGGTTGATCATCATACTCTAATGCTAAGATGCTGTACAGCTGCTCCTGGCTGCCACTGGAAATAGTCAGAGCCCATGATTGGCCTGCTGCACTTTTCTCCGTATCCTGTTGTACGAAGTTCGAAAACTCTCTGCATAATTTTTGGCAGTTGAGGGGTACGAACGTCGATGATTCTGATCACCTCATCGGCTGTTCCATCGTCCTCTTCACAAAAAAATCTCCAGGGGTCCCCGACCCATATCCACATCCGGGAAAAAAGGGCAAAACGAATAACTCATGACACCTATGAAATTACTTTTTACTTTTTTTTTTTGTCTTTAACCAGTCGATTAAAACAGGTGTAAAACTCAATTCTACTAGTTGAAACGTTCATTATTCTTTCAGTTCTTTGATTTTCCATGTGGGAGGAGATATAGTAGTAGGATAAACAAGGTTAGAAGTACAATCTTATGCTTTAAAAGCAAGAGTTCAAATCAAATATTGTGGCGAATTATGAACACAATCCATTTAGGAAATTTTTTCTGTATTTGCTGAAAAAAAAATGTAAGCATGTTTGGTCGCAAAATAAGTAATTACTAGGGGTGTAAGTGAGTCTAATCAAACTAAACACGTTAATATTTAAGTTTGGTTTAATTATTTTAACGAACTTAAAATTTCAAGCCTAGCTCATTTATTTGTTAAACCGAGTTCATATGAGTTTTTATCGAGTTCGAGTAACTTGAAATTTTTATAGGTAAAATATAATTTTATATTAATCGAACCAAGATCGAGTCGAGTTTGAAAATTTATCGAACATACAACATTGTTCGAATTTTATTTGATTATTTGGCAAAGTAAGTTCGAATGAACTCTCACAAAGCCTAGTTTGATTCAGTTTCGAATAGTTTAGTTCATCGTTCAACCTCTAATAATGCAAGTAGGTATAATAGCACATTTTAAAATATTTGTTTTATTTTTTTGGGGGTCAGAGAAGATATATAATGCAATGTTGTGCTGTTAGGACTAAATAGGCGATGAGCAAGTAAATTGGACTTAAACACATGATGGGAGAAGCTTTTATTTCGTTTTCCCCATAGGCAAAAACAGAGTAAATAACATATAATTCCATGGCTTTTTTGTTGCAATATGCATAAAGATGAGTAAGATACACTACAACAAAAAAGGGATTTGGCGAGGAACAAAAGTCCACACCAAAAGTTCTGACTTCCTCGCCAATTAATTTCAGCGAGAAAAATGCTTCCTCGCCAAGTTTCTTGCTAGATGCTCGTCGCTAAAAGTTAATAGCGAGGATGCTGCTGCCTTTCTCTCTAATGGAACAGATCAATAGCCAGGGTTGACCTCCTCGCTAATAGCTCGAATACTATGGCGAGAAAAACTTTCCTCTCCATTAAAGTCAAAAACTCCCCACAAAAACCAGTAGTTCCTTGCAAATAGTCAAGGTGTTTTGCTAGGAAAATAGCACATCCTCACCAATAGTATAGAATTAGCAAGGAGTCTTTTGACAAATCTGCAATCCCCCGTGTACCAGTAAAATATTTTTGGCTAGGAAAGTTTCCTCTCTAATAAGCGAAAATTGATTCTTACCTAACTGTTCGGTGGGAAAACGTTCCTCTCCAATGTTGTTGTGAACAATTTTTAATCCCATTTTAGCATGCTAATCTTAATTCTCTGAGCAAATTACTGGGTTTTATTAGAAAATTTAGCTGTAAATAGATTCAATTTGGCTTCTCGTGTGTCTGTTGTACATTTTCCAGGTTCTTATAAGTATCAAATTGTTTGGCAAAAATTTTTTTTTTTAATGAATCATGACCAACGTAGCTGCTTATTAAACTTAAACTCATAAGTCCTAGTATTTGACAGCGGAATATCACTTGGTGCCAACAACCCCCTTTTGCTACTTCGATAAACATTCAATAAAAAACATACAAAAGCTTTGGTTAGCTAAAAATAACTGCTAGCAAAGTAATACATCAACATCCAGCTCTTTCAACATCTTGAGCCATACAATAGGAAGTGCTTGAAATCAATTGGCAATCCAAATTTTTTTTTTAACTCATTAACCATCCAAGAAATCACAACTTCAATAAGTCATTACAAAAGAAGATTTCATCAAGAGAACACCATCATGCCCCAGACAAAAAGGAGAAGCGGAAAAAAAATATAACAGAGAGAGAGTTAAACTAGTCATATGGACACATATTTGTCACCTCAGTATTTCCGATTCCTGAATTCAGTCCAATTATCTTGGAACTCTATCTGGCAATCCATCGAACATTTTTTGAATGACAAAATGCTGTTGCAACCTTCTGATGAAGACTTCAAAGGTTCTATAACTCTATACAGAGTCATCTTTTTCAAAGGATCACATGCTGCAAAATGTACTCTACGAGCTTTACTTGATCTTCCTCCCCTATAAATTTTCTGATTCCAATCTGCCTAAGATGTTCAACAAAGCGTATTGGAAAAACTATTTGGAAATGCAGATTCCAAGTCCTTGTATATACAAAAGTCCTCCTTACGCAACTTTACATATTGAGAAGATCAAAAACTGCGCAATACTTGAAATTAGTGAGAATATATCCAAAAGAAACAAAATATTAATACCTAAAATGGGAACTGCAGTACACAAAAAGCACCTAAACCCAAATGGCGCATGTTGAAATAGACCAAGCTTAGTTCAAATGCAGAAATTCCTAGTACAATGGAACTGCAACTTCAACTTCAGTAAATTGCAAGCCGGTATTATGATTCTATGAATCCTGAAATCACCCCTAAGTCCTCTTGCCTCCAACACTAAGTATGTACACAAAGGCTGACCTGTTCTATACACTTGTAGGTAAATTTAGATCAGACAGCATTCAATAGAACTACCTTGATTTGGCTCCATATCAGCACTACTGCTCTTTAAATCTAACTTGATTAAGCTGCACAAAAAGGGAAGATTAGATTAGATGGAGAAATTTTACTGATTGCATATAAAAATAAGGGCTAAAACCAACTAGGAAAAGCAGAGAAGTTAACCTCAACCGACCAGGAAACAAGATGCAAAAGTCAGAGGTTGTTAGCTTAAACGTCAACCAATCGAAAAATGCAATCTTTGATTTTAAATACATAACCCACATAAGTTATCTTCACAGAGTCCAGAAGCATGGTTGGAACTCAATTTTCCTAAAATTGTGAGGAAAATAATGCAATCTTAGAAATCTAACACAAATAATGGTAATAAAAACACACAAGAAGGGTATGAAGACTTACAAAATGGCACCAAAATATAGATCTAACAACATTTGAAGCAAATGGATGAAGCATTGAAGTTGTTCTGAGATTTTCTGATAGCAATAAAACCTAAGCTCCTTCACGTTTAGCAATTCTTAGGAGATGGACAGGAGGTGGGTCTTCTTTTTCAGTAATTCCTCAGAGGTCTCTTTCCCGTTTAGCAATTCCTGCATCTGTTCTTCTATTTCTGGAGTAAAAACCACCAATCTTGGCCCTTGAGAGAAGAACAAATGCGTGCTTCTCAATTGAGAGAGATAAGAGAGGACTAGCCTTCTATGTATATATAATAGTATTATCCCTCAGCCTCTAATGAGCCTTTGAATTTTGACAGAAGGACGTTGCGGGAAAAATAAAATTCTTGGAGGGAATAAAACGTGTGTCCTAAATTCTGATTTAAGTGTTGTAGTTAAAAGTTTCTAAGAATTGGAGTATATTATATAATATATAGAATGAATATTGAGTATTAGAAGTATATAATTTGAAAGAAATCATGTATGAGAAAATGAAACTAACGAAACATGTGCAATCATATTTATAATTTTTAAGTTCACAATTCATAGATATAGTAACAAATAATGTAATTCATGTGCAATCAATATAATTAGTTTGTTAATTAAGGTTATAATTGTCATATATAAAGTATTTGGGACAGTTTGAAAAATATATAGAAATTTGGGACTACTTATAATATATTCAAAATGTATTTTGATTAGACTAGACAACTTGTTTTTCTTGTTGTTAATCCAAATTCAATTATGGAACAACATACATGGAAAAGTTGACTTTATATGTGTATAAATCATTTTATTAATAAAATAGTTAAACACAATACATTTATTTAACTATGATTTAGTGATTGATTATTACATCATTATTTTATATAATATGATAAGTAAATATTACATATATAATAAAATGTTTCAAATATATTTTAATTGATAGAAAAATTGGTATACGTACAATAAGCAAATAATTAAAGAAAATTTTCAGAGTAGAATTTTGTGCTAAAAAAGTGTATTTTGGGTTCAAATTTATAATCCACCACTTATCCACTTAGAATCAGCAAAAATATTAATTCATTTCTAAAAACTCTAAACCATATTAATTTATTATAATAAAAACACAAAACACTAGCTCCATGTGATAACCTATAGCAAAGATCATCTATCCACTTTAGTAAAATATATGAGTCAAATTTAAAGATTCATCAAATTTTCTAGGTTTGAAATTGGGGTGAGTTATTTACATGGATTTAAAGCCCTCTGAATATAGTTTACAACGCAACAAACAACACTCAATTTCGAGTTTTCTACACAAAGATATGGTCAAAATACTAAAATTGCTACTTAATATTTTAAAAAATAGTAGTATCGTATTAGAATCGTAGGATCGTATGATCTAGATCATGATCTTATTGATCTTGTTAATTTAATGCTAATTTTTTATCCTACTTACGATTTGGATCGTTAGCCATAATTCGGATCGTAGGATCGTAGATCACGATCCTAACAACTATGGTTTTAGTTAAATGTTTTTAAGAATTGGAGTATATTATATAGTATATAGAATGAATATTGCGTATTAAAAGTATATAATTTGAAAGAAACCATGTATGAGAAAAATGAAACTAATGAAAATATTATCAATAAACAGCTTCAACGAATTAACTAAGTTTGATAAATTTGCATTTAATTTTTAGATAGAAGTTTGTTGTGTGATATGTAATTGCCATTTCTTGAAATTATTCTTCACTCTTATATCTTTGCTAAGCTTCAAAGAACTTAGCTATGCATAAAATAGAATGAAAGGGATGCTTTCAAGTGTGCTAGTCAGTAAATATTTATATTATATCTGTGCTAATACATGTCCATGTGTATAATTCAAAAGTTTTATGTATTTCATATATGAATATTTTTTTTCAAGTAACTGTATAAAACACTTATATATAAGTGCTAATAATTACATGATGTGATTTTAACTATTCTAAAGTTTTATATATGAGGCTAAAGAAAAAAATTCGTATGGATGTCGTATAATCTATGAAAATCATAGTAAATTACTTGTAATTCCAGTTCCTCAACTTTTAAATCTATTTGTATTGTGACTTTGAACTATATGTGTTATTTTGCTGAACTCATATTTGTGTGACGAACTTTTGATTGTAGTTTATAAAAAGAATTTCGTGTAATAAGCGCTTCACAGTGCCTATCCATTTATTCTTGAATTTGTTACAAAAGTATGTAATTTTTTTGTTAAGAAAAAAGTCTTGTGTAATAGGCTTAATCTCTCCTCAATTACAAAATTGATTGAAATAATGTACTTTAGAAGTTTCATTGAGTATTACTAATTGTAAAATGCTCCATTTTTATTATTCCGATACCAGTACAACAATTGTGACTTTGAACTATATGTGTTATTTTGCTAAACTCATTTTTCTATGATGAAATTTTAATTGCAGTTTATAAAAAGAATTTCGTGTAACAAGTGCTTCACAGTGCCTATCCATTTATTCTTGAAGTATTACAAAAGTATACAATTCATTTATTAAGAAAAAAGTCTTGTGTAATAGGCTTAATCTCTCCTCAATTACAAAATTGATTGAAATAAAGTACTTTAGAAGTTTCATTGAGTATTAATAATTGTAAACCACTCCAATTGTTCTAATACCAACATAATAAGTGTGACTTTGAACTATATTCCAATTTTGTCAAATACCAATGCATATATAGATTATTTAATTATTTAATATTATTTGTGATATTATTTCTCCTTGTTTAAGTGACAAGATTCAAAAGTTCTCCCTCCGACTTAATATTAGAGTCATTTTTTGGGAATCCAAGTTTATATGAAGACATGGTAATCATTATGTTTAGATGAGGTGACATTGATGAATTTTCATATATATATATCCTTTGAATTCAAAATATATTTTTGATAGATGTGTATTGAAATTAAAAAAAATGCTTTTTCAAATAACAAGATTGAAAAACATGTATGAAATAGTGACTCAAATTTTGGAACATCAATAAAGTGAAAATATTACAACAACTACGAACAAATGGAGTACATAACAACCATTTCATGAAACTTGAAGTTCTTCGATAGAGTTGTGAAAGTTAATGAGCCAAGTGTAACACTCTTCCCATACTTGCATTGTTTTGCTGGTCGATATAAAATTCAAAACCTACAAATGTGCTTGGTTTAAAGTATTTGGTCTATATGAATCTCCAAGTTTCAAAAATCATGGGCAATTCTATTATATATTCTTAGACTTTCCCACTTTCATTACATGGATTAATAAAAAAGATAAAATGCAAAAATTGAAACTAAAAAAAACAACAAGCATAAACTAGGATGGAAAAAGGGATGTGTGATATTTAATCATGATTCAGCACCCATGACCAAAAGTTGAAGTCATTACTTCCAAAACTATATGAACACCAGCCGTGCTTTTCCAAAATAACTAGTGTTTATAACAACCCTCTAAAACAAACTTTAGCTTCCAAAAGGTCTTGTCACCTACTGCATCCCAACCAAGCCACCTGAACATTTTAAACACTTTCACAATGCCTTCTAGACTGCAACCCATTTCCAAATTCTCAATGTTAACCTGCACTAGAAAAATCACATATTAACAAGTTAAATTCAATTCAAAGCAGAAAATTAACTGCAAGCATTTTTAGAATTGAATTACAAAACTTCTATCAAGAAGACAAATTGCCACATGGAGTAAGGAAAACACATACCATTACACCTTTTAAACAAAAATAAGCTTAGCTCTACCACATCCAAAACAAGCCAAACTACAAAAACAATTCAAGCTCAAATGGCCCCTTCCAGATTGCGCAGTCTATTTCCATCCAAAATCTCCAAAATGAACCTGCAAAACAAATATTTAATGTAAGAGATTCTCCAAACATAATGAAATTTTTACTAAAACCATTGTGCCTCAACTACATTTCTCAGTAATAAAACTTCTAATGTATTTGGCTACCCATATATTGCTTTCCAAAATCACATATAGCTTGCATCACATCCATTCATCATTTTGTCATAGTGTATTACCAGAAATAATAGAGGATAGCCTCTATGCATTCATATTATTTGAGATTCGTATTGATATCATCGCATAGAAGTATAAATTGGTGACATCATAAACTAAAATTGTTTGAAAGAATGATGATACAACTAGATATTTTAGCTACTAACCAGCATTCAAAATTTAGAATATCTTACCTTCTTAATTTATAAAATTAGCTATTGGCATTAGCTATAGTCCTGCTTTTCGCTTCTGCCATCAACCAATCTATTAACTCTTATAGGCACTGAAGTTGAGCTTGTTGTTCCTCAATTTTAGAATGTGCAGCCTCCAGTTGTGACTTTTGCTCAGCAATGATGCTCTCCATTTGTCTATTGTTGCTGCCATTGGTTCCCCTAATATACTACCTTCGAGATGGAGGTTTGACTCCACGAGGTTTCCCATAGATAAAACTGGAATTTTTTCGGCAAACTTTTTCAACTATCTTAACCTCAGACATTGGTGGCTCATTTTCAGAGATAGGTTGATTTTTCAAATTAATCATTTCTTGCTGCAAGATATAAAATTTTTGCCATAGTATAAGCTCTCAACTTAAAATATTTTTTCTTTAGCAAGACAGGAGGACCATCCATTTCTATTTCTGTATGCGATATCAAACAAATCAATAAGACCAGGTTTCTCATTTCTCTCTAGATTGGTCTAACAAAATAAGCAACATATGAACACATGAATATGTTTGAAAATTTTCATTTTGACTGGATTTAAGAACTTCTGACCCCAAAGTCACAGCAAATTGGTAATATAGGACACGAGTTTATTATTTCATGACGTTTTTGAGGAAAAGACTTAGATCCCAACTTGTGCACACACTCCAGATTTGCACGATTTAGTGCATTAGTTCTTGAACGAGTCTAATGTACAAGGTATAATCTTGTCAAGAGCTTACTTCTCAATGCATGAACCATTTTAACAAAAAGTAGTGCATAGATATTTACTTATCTCCCAATCCTTATTGTCAAAGATATTGTCACAGATCCAAACCCAATTATTCCTTCTCTCAAGAAAGTGGACAGGAGGATTGGGCCTTGCATTTGCATCTCCCCATACTTTTTGTAATGTTGGTGACATTTGCTCCTAAAATTTCCATATAGTCGTCCAAATTGATTCTTAACAGCATCTTGAACATGCGGCTTTGTCCAATCCAAATAAAATGTGTCCTGCAAAATTTACAAAAATAAGTTTAGAAAATTGTAAATGATATGAAATGAATTAAATGTATCATACCACTACACGTTCATAAAGATCTTCCTTGGCTGACTTGTCCATGGCTGTCCAATTCTGTACTCGTACTGGTGCATCATTTCTTCTTTCTAGCTCTTCCTCATGTTCACGTGCATAATTAAAAACTAATTTCTCAAACTGTTCAACTAAATTATTGGTGAAAAAAGATTTACTTACAGCATAAATGGTTGCAATTCATCACAGTTGTCAAGAACATACCAGTGGACCATATTATATTGATCCCTTGTCAAAGTGCCACACGTAGGCAATCCAATTGGAAAATTTTATGGGAAAATATGGATAACCTGTCATGAGCTGGATTTTCTCCATCATAATACCTATTTGGTTCATTGAATTTTGTCTCAATGCCATCAAGATATAAGGAGCAGAAAGTTAAACTTTCATTGACGGTGGCCTAAGTAACCAATCTTGTTTCTCAATGACTGGTAATCTATTTCATCATTGCAGCAGGGGCATGCCATTTTTCCCTTGGTCACCCAACCAGATAAGTGTCCATAAGCAGGAAAGTCGCTTATAGTCCACATAAGTGCTGCATGCAGAAAGGAAGCTTTGTTCAATCATAGAATCATATGTCCGAACACCTTTGAACAATTCCAATAGTTCATCAATTAAAGCTTGCAAAAACACATCAATATCCATTCTTGGTGACCGACGACCTAGCATGTGTAGTGACAAGAAGAAATAAGGCTCCCTTTTTGATATCCATGGTGGCATATTATAGTTTATGAGCACCACTAGCCATATACTATAGGAGTTACACAAGGGTTGAAACCATTACTTGACAATGCAAGACGAACATTTTGACCATCTTCAGCAAACCATGGAAATTTCTTGTCAAACTCTTTCCATGATTCACCATCTACTGGATGACTTAAGACCCTTATTTCTTCAACTCATTTTTCCTTGCATCATCTCATATAAGATGCTATTTTTCTTGATAGAAATAGTCTCTGCAGTCTTGGCTACAAAGGAAAGTAGCAAACAATCTTCTGAGGAACTTTTTTACCTTTGCCATCATTTATTTTCCATCTAGACTGCAAGCATTTTGGACAATGATTCAATCCTTCATATACCTTCCGAAAGAGAACACAGTCATACTTGCATGCATGAATCGGGTCACATCCTAACCCAATGTCCCCCAATAATTTTCTTGAATCATAGTAAGAGGATGAAAGCAAGTTATCATCAGGGTAGGAATCCTTTAATAGTTGAAGAAGCATGGTAAAAGATTTATTACTCCATCGATTGAGTACCTTTAAATGTAGCAATTTTACAACAAAAAGAAATATTGAAGACTTTTTGCAACTAGGATATAAGGCTCTCTTAGCATCTTTAAATATTCTATCAAAATTTTCCAATTCATCTTCTTTTGTAAAAGATACCTCCTCATTGCTCCCACCGTTTGATTCTTCTTCATTAAAGGTCTCCCAATAGATGTCTTCTAAAATTTCTTGCATTTCGGCATCATTTACTTCTGCATTGTTAGCATTAATTTCATGCTCATTATCACGACATGAATGAACATTGGAATTTTCATTAGGCAGAGTTTCCCCATGAAATTTCCAATATGTATAAGTACTATCCATCCCCTTATATAACAGATGATTCTCAACAACATGAACAGAGTAGTACTTCACATTTCTACATTTTCTGCATGGACATCTAATCTTTGGTTTATCACCTTTGTGCTGTTTTGCCATTTTCAAAAATTTCTTTAGTCCATTCCTATATTCATCACACCATCTATAAGCCAGGAACATCCAACTCTTATCCATTTTCCTCCTGTGATATATGAACTACATGCTACACCAAGGTGCAAGTTTAGATGGCAAGCCTTCCCAGAAGAATCGTGTTGGAAAAATAACACTGAAATTCAAAGACATGATAATTATAAAGAACTAGTTAAATAAAGCAAAATATGTCCATAACCCAACAAAAACATATGCATTCACAATATCACAAGTCAGACCCGAATACTGGCAGCTTTCTTCAAATGAAGCACATTTAATTTTAATTTGAATCAATAGAAATCAAATTTGAGCATTGTAATGCACTTACCATGAAGGATTGCTCAAGAAGATTAATAAAGTGTTAGTATTCAAACTCTTTATGCTTCCTGCATCCAATATTCCCCAGTCATTGAATAATATGTTGATTAACAATAATTGTAGTGAGCTTTGAGAGCATTAGAATGGGTTCCTTTATTACTTTTTAGAAAAAAAAAAATGAAACCAGTTATATATTTTTAAGTTTTGGGAACAAAGCCAACATAAATCTCTCGCCAAAAAAAGGCACTGGGTCTGATTTGTAAGGTGATAGTATTTGAACTCTTTATGCTTCCTACATCTTGATCCAACCAATCATTGAATATTATACTAATCAACAATATTAGTACTAAGCCTTGAGATTAATGTTGTTGTGTAAAGTGCTGATAGTCAAATCGTAATGCCTTCTGCATCTAAGTTCAGCCAACTTTAAGGACCACAAACATACACAGATTGACAAAAGATCCTATAATCAATAAGGTATGCACCAGAACAAATGCAATTTCAATCCAAATACTGGTTGGCAATGAATTACTGGGTGAATGTAATTAGCTAAAAAATCTACATATCGTCTCATTTTCATGATCCAATTAGTGCTATTCAATACTCATTTTAGTAGTGCACTATTCTAAATCTTGAAGATATCATTGGATGTTACTAGTAAAACAAAACTACTATTACTCAAAATGACTTCAATGAGGAATGGAATTTTTTATTTCTATGCTTTCAGTAGTTGAAGAATAATGGCCTTTACTTACGATAAGGCCAAAACTATAAATTGTCCAAAAGCACAATAGCTAATGGTACGAAAGTATTGTTATCTTCTATGATACAACAGACCATAATTTAACCACTTATTCAACAAAAGCATACCACGTTAAGGACACAACTCCTATACAAGTTAAGAAGGATTAGGGATATAAAATCATACAAGCAAAAAATGGTTACAAAGGTAATGGACATGCTTCTACCATAAAGAAGCAAAAAATAAGAATCCTGATAAACATGCCAAATGTATTAAAAGAAGTGAATAACTCAAATGTTATAAAGATGAACATGGAGGATGATAGGTAGCAAAGAAAACTCAATCAGATTCTTATGGCAAAGAAGAAGAAGACGACGAAGAGGAAGAAAAAGCGCACCTGATTACAAATTGTTGAGAGAGAGAATTCAGAGAAATTAAAAGGGAAAGAGAATGAAATCAACGAACTTGGTGGCATTTATCTTCCCGCATCTGCACTTTACTCTTCTATTTCTTCTTTTTCTTTTCCTTTTTTTAAGGCCTCTTAACTCTTAAAACTACAACGTTTGGTTGTATTTTTATTTTGGCAAGAATAGAACCACTTCTTGCTATTGGTCAAATAGAGATCGGCGAGAACCTGCCTTCACTAAGTGCTGTACATCAGCGTGGAACTACATGAATTCTCACTAATACCAAAAAGTCTTGGCGCCACTATGACTAGAATTTGGAGGGAAGCTTCCCGCCTTCCTTTTTGGCGAGGATATTAAGCGAGGAAAGTCATAGTGCTAGCAAAAGTCAAGCTGTCTCCAACATTTGGTGAGGATATGCTCTGTTCCTCGTCATCCACACATTAACAGCGTCGAGTTGTCTGCTCCTCGTAAAAAATTTTGTAGCTAATTCCCTTTTTTGTTGTAGTGATAGGTAGGGAGAGGTAAGAGTGATGCATTGATTTTTTTTTTTTTTTTATTTGGTCACAAAAGAGTCCAAGAGAAACAGCTTGGCTTAATTTCTCTTTTGCAATCTTCAAAAAAAAAAAAAAAAATTCAACTCAATGCAAAAAGGTCGTTGATGATTTAAATGTTAATACATGTTGATAATTGTCTTCAAATCATTATGCATGTATATATGTATCACTCTTCATCCACCCTTCAGATTTATGTGCAACAACCAACATACCTATCCTACGTACCCAACTCCTCTCCTCAACCAATACAAACTAGTGATGCCTGTAAGCTTTCTCTAACTGAGTTTTGAAGTTTGAGTATTTGCTTAATTTTTTTTTTAATCCAAAGTCCTTCATCTCTCATCTATAGTCAATAGATTAACTTTCCAGCGAAATTTTAAGAGCTACTATACTAAGGTGAAAAGATCACCACAATTGTCCGTCTTCCATTTGAGAAATACTCTCAATTTGTGAGTGTACATTTCAATCCAAATATTTTATCGCTTTTATTAGCACATATCCTTTAGCTGCTTAGATTTCCTCTTGTACTGACTTGATTTTTTATAACTGATCTGTGCGCAGCAATTGCCCATCTTCGATTTTATTTGATTATCGAAATGCAAATTGAAGGCTATAATAATATCCTAGCCAGAAATTAGTTTCATCTAAATTCAGTCATGAGGTATATATAATACGATTAAGAAGCTCAATACGATCTGTTAAAATCATTTATTGATATATCAATTTTTTTTAACTGCACTTCCATAGGTGTTGGACCGTAAACTCGTACAATAGATATGTGTTTTTTTTTCTCTTTTGTCAGCATTATTCCTTTTTTAACTGCAAATTACTTTCGAGTTAAAATCTAACGTCACAAGCTGATTATTATTCTGTCGCCAAGTGTACATTAGAACACCTCATTCACCGACAATATAAATTGGTTTACTTCACCATTTAATGAATTTGTGTGCTTCCTATAGTAAATTCTAATTACAAATTTTTGTATCTTAGCAAATGCTATGGAAAAAATCAAGAAAACCCTCATTACCACAATGAATTGTCCACAAAATGACAAAATTAATTATATAGGACATCATTGTGGTAATACACAAACTTCTTAACATTTATAGCTTACGTTAAATATTTTTTTTTCGCAGGTAAAATTAAAAAAATGTTGAAGTTTGCCGAGATAGTCAGGGAAAGAATGGCCTCATTTTTCTACCGGCTCTTCCTGCGGGCATCGAGGGCACCTTCATCAATCTGCTCACAGAGCCCCGAAGCACCAAACCACCACGATGGATGAGCACATTGGGCTTGCCTGCGCGTTGTGCTCGTCGCAGCATAGGGACGCAAGAGTGGAAGAATTTTCCATTCATCCATGGTTAAATCATGCAATTTTTTCCCGCCCCTTACGCCACGCTCTAAGATCATCCTTCTTATGGCTCTCTTCTTCATCCGTGCTGTTGTGTTCACTCTCTAGAAGCAGCGATCTTTTAGACACCGAGAGTGGTGTCCACATATGCAGCGCGGACGATCCATTGCCATGGAAAGAATTGACCGCGGAATGATTCCTCATCCAGAAGACCATTAGAGAAGATGGTTTACTGTTCATGGACCTCGTTACCATGGACAACTCTCCGCGAGCTACTCCAACACAACCAAGGAGGAGGGTCAGTTAACACTAGGGGACGAAGGTACTAATGCAGAGACAAAATAGGGGAAAGATGATAAGAATTAGGGAAGGCGAGCATTCATGGAGGAAGATGGTTGCGGTGCTTCTTTACCTGAGGTTCCTCGAGGAAAAAGGCTAAGAATGGGATGGCACTTGCCCATTTGGAATATCCAACAAGTCTTCTTGTTGGCTTAGATATCCTGCAACGTTGAAGAACTATTTAATTGGTTCACTATTTTTTTTTTGGGAAAAAAAAAAGGATATCTCAGCACATTATAATTATCTCTAGGTCATAATATGGTGAAGTAAAAGAAAGACACAATTGAAGAATATGAGACTTTCGTCGAAAGCTCTTCTTAATGTAAGGAAGGTGGTGGGGATTGTACCTCAGGAATCTTCCCATAAGCACCCTATTCCATTCTCAGCCATTTCTTCCGAGCCCTTTAAGACATAATATTATTTTATCTCGTTAGTTCAATTTTTAATCCATAAAATGTGGCAAGTATCAAGTATGGATTTTATATACAGAGTCAATATTTGGAAAAAGTTTACCAACCATCCCTGACGTTTATGTTTGTTTTTGAATTTACACCAACCTTTCTGTTGAGATGAAAGTTGAAAGTTAAAAAGTACTCATATTAGATAAGTAAACTAATATACCCTATCAATTACTTTATCACTGAGAAACAAATTTTGTATTGATTTCTATCTGTGTTTTCTTCCTCAAAGCATATTCCAAAATCCTTCAAGACAAAAGTCCTAATTATTCCTAAAGTAGAAATTCATGCTTGTACAACCTACAAATTGTGCTATTTTCTTTTAGTTGATAGCATTGAAGAATTAGTTATTTCATTTTCTTACAAACTCTTAAATAGGAGGACAGATAATCATAAAATTTCTACATAGGAAAAAATAATTAAAATTCCTCCTGATGACCTCAAAGTGTGCCACAAAGTTAAAATAATTAAAAGTTTCCAAAAAAAGAAAATTAGATTACCAACTATTTTGGAGATTGCAATATTGTTTTGGACAGTTTTTTTTTTTTTTTTTGTCATTACTGGGCCAAACACATAGCATCCGATCCTCAGTCCCCTTAAGGAGTTCCCTTACCGGACCTTACCCTAAAAATTTGACATTTGTATCAAATTTGACATATGCAAACAATTTATTTTTCATAATAGGAGTAGTGATTTTTTAGAATTCCAAGTCAAGTAAATCACAGTTATTTAAGAGTGATTTTCTAGAATTCTAAGTCAATCACATATATTCAAATAAAACAAAAGGTGTAAAGAGTGATGAAAAGTATCGAATGTTGAGAAGGTTGAGAATAATTCTGATTATGGATTTAGGGTTTATAGATTTTTGTTTGATTGGTTGGATCATTGATGCACTAACTGAGTTTCGTAATATTCAAGAGAAGGGAATAGCCAAATAGGTTTTGGGATAGGATTAGGTTAATGAAATCACATGAATTGTTACATGTATCAAATTTTTAGGGTGAGACCTGGTAAGGGAGGTCTTTAAGGGGGTTGAGGATCAGATGCGAAAACCCATATGGGTCCAAAAAAAATTTTTTGAAAGAAATATGGGTCCAAAAAATTGAAGTATATATGATTTTGTCCTACGTTTTCTCTCATAAGGTATCTGAGAAAAGGAATTCTAAATTGGTTTAAATTGGGAATGCCTAACTTATGGAGCATTTTTTTTCCTTCTGACCGTCATATAATAAAGAGCCAATGAAGCTCTTTGATAAGATTCTTTGTCTCCTATCTTTTTTTTTTTTTCCCGAAGACTAGAAAAAATGCACGTACTTTGCACATGTATAAAATGAAAGCCCTTCTTTTACTGAATTTAATTGATGGAAATAGTTTAGAATAATTCCTTATGAATTTAATTAATGGAAGTAATTCAGAATAACTCAATAACTTGTTAGTGGTAAAAGAAGTTGAGGATGTTTTAGGCATGTAATAATTTTATGAAGGGTATATTAGTGGTAAAAGAAGTTAAGGGTGTTTTATGTTGCTAGATGCCTAATCTTCAGTGCGATCTCTTCTTTCACGTACATTGAAGTTTTTTGTCTCTTTTCTTACTAATCCTTCGCTGCACAATCTTATAGGTTCACTTTGCAATTCTAATGGTTTTCTCAACCTGTACTTTGATTTACCATTTATACTGCAAACTTGTTGATAATAACTGCTATGCAACCAAGGACGTTATTCAAGGTCGTTAGCTGAAGTTTTTAGGACGTACTAATTAAAAGTAAGAAATTCGAAACAAGAAATAGAGCTGGTACTCCCCGGAATGATGATCATCCTGGCTTTCGCTAATGTACGTAGGCCTCCAAGACACAACGTTGCTACGGGCCTGTGAATAAATAAGGCTACCAGTACCAGTAAACAAATTACGTGGTGCTGATTTCTTGATGCTTGTTGCATGAAAGCAAAAAATTAGTACTTCTAGTAAAAGGTCTGAATATTATCAAACTTCCACACCTGTATCCATGGGCAATTTTGTTCAGTGTCAATTGCTCTTCAAAATTCCCAACAACACATACATACGATTATCTATTTCACGCTCTTCCACACCTGTATCCATGGCGAGAACTTGAAATACCAGGAGGTCGACAGTCGTTTTCTTTTTTCTTTCCCCTTGGCTTTGTTTATGCAAATGTCATAAAAAAAAAAAAGTTCTTTATGATTGATTGGAGATAGAGAATGACAATCTGTTACCATGCAAAAGGTAAATTAGCTGTTGCACACACACACTCACATATGTTTGTACACACACATACAGAAACATATATATGTTTTTCAGAAGACTGTAAAAAAGAAATTAAACCAAGTGGTTTTTCTAGGATTAATTTGTAATAATAAAAGTGGGGAAAAAACCCGTAGGATCACCCTCACCTCTCCCTATCTACCTACATATATATATATATATATATATATATATATATGTACACACACAAACATACATGTATATTATGCATCCTCTCAATCGTTTTGAAGAAAATTGTCAACACGTACTAGAGTTTAAATCATCAAAAATCTCTTTGCATTGAATTGAAATTGTTTTTATTTGAAGATGACAAAAGAGAAATTAGGCCAAGCGATTTTTCTTGGCCTCATTCGTAACAATAAAAGGAGAAAAAAAAAAAAAACCCAGAGGATCACCTTCACCTCTCCCTACCTACCCTACACCTCTCCTCAACTGATATAAGATGGTGCAGCCTCTAAACTTTCTCTAACTGAGTTTTCAGATTTGAGTATCTACTTAAAAAAATTTTCACCTAAATCCTTCTTCATTTCTCATTTAGAGTCGACAGATTAACTTTCCATTAAATTTTTTAGAGCAATTAAGGTGGAAAGGTCACCACCATTGTCCATCTTACCATTTGAGTAACGCTATCAATTTCTGAGTATACATTTCAATCAAAGGTTATCCTACATTTTTTATTGTTTTTGTTAGTACATTTCCTTTAGCTGTTTATATTTCCTCATGTACTGACATGATTTTTTTTTTTTTTTCCCTTTCTGATCAATGTGCAGCAAATAGCCATCTTCCATTCCTGATATACTGTCAACTTGTGAGTATACGCTGCAACCCAGAGACAATCCAACTATTTTATCATTTTTAGTTGTAAAATCTCCTTTAGCTGTTCAGTTTACCTCTTTTACTGATTGTCAAACACACACACACACACATGCTCACATTTCCACTTTTTGATTAAATCAATTTCTGCATGCATCAATTTTTTAGAAAAATTTCACCACACATACAGGTGAATTAATCTAAAAGAGCACACCATCAGCTGTTTTTAAGCAACTCGTATGCTTTTAAAAGATCTTCCCAAAGCACCACATGATGCAGCTGTGTAAAGTACTGGATCTCTTATTAACCCGCCCCCTTTTCTTTTATTCGGCTATCTCTTGATTTTATTTGATTTTCGAAATTCAAGAAAGATCGTTTTCAAACCTATATTTGCTGCATCACTATTTTTAAAATCCTATGCTTGCATTGAAATGCAAATTAATTTAATTAAAGGCTCTACAACAATATCCTAGCTGGAAATTAATTTCATCTAAATCTAGCGATATGGGGTATATATATGACATGAGTAAGAAGCTGAAGCTGATCTGTAGCCTATCTGTTTAAATCATTTGCTGATACATCAATTTCTCTTGAATGGCACTTGCTTACGCGTTGGACCAAAATGTCATGCAACTAGAATTTTTTTTTTTTTGTCAGCATTATCTTTTCCTTTTCCTTTTTGAACTGGATACACCAAGCATATGTGGCCAAACCATAGGCGAATATCTATTACGAATCAGATGATTAAAGTGTACTGACCATGCTTCTCTTAGTTTTTACATGCAACACCAGTCTCACTGAATCCACGGTGGCCTCCGGAGACTCTGTTGACGGTGTTGAAAATTGGCGTCACAATTTGACTATTGTGTCACCATGTGTACTATAGAAGATGTCACTTTCTCACAATACACATTGGCTTACTCTGTCATTTGATGAATTTTTGTATTTTGTCCAGTAAATTCCAAGCACGAAATTGAAAAACTAGTTTTTGAAAAATAAAGGGAAAATTAATCAAGGAAAATCCTAATTACCATGATGAATTGATTACAACAAGTATTTTGTCACTTTTTGACAAAATTAATTAATTACATAGGACATCATCGTGGAAAATTATGAACTTCTAACCATTAATGAATTAACTTGAATAATTTTTTTCTATAGGTAAAATTCAAAATATGGTGAAGTTCGCCGAGATAGCCAGGGATAGAATGGCCCGATTCTTCTACGGGCTTTTCTTCTGGGCATCAAGAGCACTTTCAACAGCTCGATTGCAGAGGCTCAGAGCACCAAACCGTTGTGACGAGCACATTGGGCTTGCATGCGTGGTGTGCTCTTCGCAACATTGGGTCGTAAAGCAGGGAAGGATTTTCCACTCATGCATGGTAAAATCATGCAATCCTTCTCGCTCCTCATGTCCCGATTCGAGGTCATCCCTCCCATGGCTCTCTTCTTCATCCGCCCCATCGTGGTCACTCTCCACAGACGGTGATCTTTTAGGCACTGAGAGTGGAGTCCACATGTGCAGTGCAGATGATCCAATGCCATGGGAGGAGACCAGAACCTATACGAGCAGAAAACAACGAATGAGGGATCGCGAGCGGGAAAAGAGATGGGATATTCCACCACCACTAACTATATTGAGAGACCATGAAGCTTATGGAGGGCATATACCTTGGAGTCTTCGAAGGGAGTACAGGGATGGAAGGCTTATCCTGCGAGAGATTATCACGGATCAGTTTCATATTCAGGAGACCGTTAGAGAAGATGGCTTCCGGTACATGGACCTCGTGACCATGGGCAACTCCTCCGCGAGCTACACCAATGCAGCAGAGGAGGAGGGTGAGGTGGCACAGGAGAAAGAAGGTAGCAATGTGGAGACAAAATGGGGGCGAGAAGATAGGAATTAGGGGAAACGAAGATTAATGGAGGAAGATTGTTGCAGTGGTTCTTTACCTGAGGTTTCTCGAGGGAGAAAGCTGAGAATGGAGTGACATGGTCGACTTCCCTGACCATTTAGAATATCCAACAAGTATTCTTGTTGGCGTAGGTACTGTGCCAGCATTGAAGAATCGTTTAATTAGTTCACAATCTTTTTTGGCTAATTAAAGCCATCAAATTTGCAAACATTTTTACAAGATTATTACTTGGAAAGTTGGTATTATTCATTGACTGAGTTGGCCATTATTCAAAAAGCTCAGTCTATATTCATGATTACTTGCTATTTATTACATTTATTCAAGTACAAGGATTATAACTGATATATTAAATGCATGGACTGTTAACCAAAAGTGTGTAAAGAAAGATACAAGATATGTGAGCACATAATTATTTCTACATTACAATATGTATGATGTAAAAAAAGACAACACAGGAATATGATTAATTCAAGGAAAATAGTGGAAATTGTACCTTGAGAAGTTACTTGAGAAGTTACAACGAAGCACAAGACATTCTATCCCATTCTCATTCATTTCTTTCGAGCCTTTTAAACATAATATTCATTTACTTTGTTGCAATTTTTTGACAAAAAATGTGGCAAATATGGGAAAAGAAATTACTAACTTTCCCTGATATTTATATTTGTTTTGAATTTAAACCAACTTTTCTGTTAAAGTCAAGCCACAGCAGCAACTCTTGACTTCTTGCTGCAGCCGCAATTCTTGATTCTTGACTGTGGCAGAATTTTGTAATCCCACATCACCAGAAACTGAGGGAATAGCCTCCATTGTTTCCTATAAATAGAAGGGTCCATTGAAGGATTTAACTTGCACCACTCAAGAGAGTAATATGGGTTATTAGCTTCTTGAGTCATTTAGCCCATTCAGTCAAATATTTTAGGCTCTCTTGTTTTGAGTTTAGGAATATTTTTCTAAACTCTTTTGTAAGTGCCTATTGGCCTAGGAACCACTTTCCTACGGTCTTTTGTATATCTTCTTCATAGTAGAAATATTGCTCCTCCCTCGCCCGTGGACGTAGGTCAATTTGACCGAACCACGTAAATCTTCTGTGTCTTTTATTTGCTTTGTTATCCGTCTTTATATGGTCGGTTTTACCGCCTAATTATTATATGGCTGGTATCTACCGCCTATCTATTATATGGTCGGTTATACCGCCTACTTTGTGCTAACTTGAGTTTGTCTATTTCCTGGCCCGGTCCTAACAAACTGGTATCAGAGCTGGTTGTTATATTTTGCAAGACAGGTTCATCTGGTGGGGCCCGTTCATCTGGTGGGGTCCGTCCATCCTGTGGGGCCCACTCATCCTGTGGGGTCCGTTTATCCGTGGGGCCCGCTCACCTTGTGGGGTCCGTTCATCCCCGTGGGGCCCGCTTATCTCGTGGGGCCCGCTTACCCTGTGGGGCCCGCTCACGAGACTTGCATATTTGTTTGGCCAGTTTTTGAGACAAACTTCACGTTACAGATTTTGTGGCAACAATGACGATAACAAAGACGGTTGTCGAGAAATTCGACAGGAATGTCAACTTCGGAATGTGGCAGCTCAAGATGGAGGCCATTCTTGTTCAAGACGGAGTTGATCTAGCGATTCACGGAATCGAGAACAAACCAGAAGAAGTCAAGGATGCGGATTTCGCCGATATGGATAAGAAGGCCAAATCCAGCATAATCTTAAACCTCTCCGATGAGGTATTGCGTGAGGTAGCAACGGAGACTTCGGCCAAGGCTATGTGGGATAAATTGAAAGCCTTGTATATGAAGAAGACAGTCGAGAATCGGCTATATTTGAAGCAGAGTTTGTACATGCTTCGGATGTCTGAAGGTACATCTATACTCTCCCATCTTGATAAATTTGATTCCATTATTATGGATTTGGGGAATATAGATTCGAAAATTGATGATGAAGATCAAGCCCTATTACTGTTGTGTTCCCTTCCCCAATCTTTTAAGCATTTCCGTGATACTATGATCTATGGAAAGGAAACAATTTCGTATCGAAAATTAAATCTGCATTAAAATCTAAAGAGCAGATAGATAGGGATATTACTGGGGAAACTAGTGGGAGTCAAGCCGATGGCTTGTTTGTTCGGGGTAGATCTGAAAAGAGAAACACAGAAAATAGAAGTAGATCCAAGTCCAGACATAAAAATGTGGTGTGCAATTATTGTAAAAAGAAGGGCCATGTTATCTCTGATTGCTTTAAATTGAAAAATAAAGAAAAGCAAAAGGGGAAATTTGTTGAGAAAAATACTGAATCCGCTGAAGCTAGTATAGCAGCTGATGAGAATGATGGAACCATTTTCTGTGCAACAGAAAATAATTTTAGATCTAACAATGAGTGGATTTTAGATTCGGGTTGTTCGTATCATATGTGTCCCAACAGGGATTGGTTTTCAACATATGAATCAGCTGAAGGTGGAGTTGTCTTAATGGGCAACAACGCTGTTTGTAAAGTTGTTGGCAAAGGCACAATCCGGATTAAAATGTACGATGGTATTGTGAGGACGCTCACAAATGTTAGACATGTTCCAGATTTGAAGAAAAATCTCATCTCTTTGGGCACTCTTGAGTCTATTGGGTGCAGGTATTCAGGTGGAGACGGAGTTCTCAAAATTACTCGAGGAGCTCTTGTTGTTATGAAGGCACACAGATCTGGTACTTTATATATTTTGCAGGGATCTACTGTTACAGGTGCTGCTGCTGTTTCTACATCAACTTTGTCTGATTCTGATTTTACCAAATTATGGCACATGAGATTGGGGCACATGAGCGAGAAGGGCTTATCTATTTTATGCAAACGAGGTCTTCTTGGTAGTCAAAGTATTGGAAAGATGGGACTCTGTGAACATTGCATTTTTGGAAAGCAGAAGAGAGTTAGCTTCCAGTTGCCGGCAGTTCACAGGACAAAAGGAACTTTGGACTACATTCATTCAGACCTCTGGGGGCCTTCTCGTGCTCTTTCTAAAGGTGGTGCCAGGTACATGTTGACTTTCATTGATGATTATTCAAGGAAAGTTTGGGTATATTTTCTTAAGCATAAAAATGATGTTTTCCTAACTTTCAAGCAATGGAAAGTTTTGATTGAGAAGCAAACAGGAAAACACATTAAGCGGCTCAGGACAGATAATGGCATGGAATTTTGTGGAGGTGAATTTAATGAATTCTGCAAGAATGAAGGAATTGTTCGGCATCACACCGTCAGGATGACGCCTCAACAAAATGGTGTGGCCGAACGTATGAACAGAACTCTTTTGGAGAGAGCAAGATGTATGATCTCCAATGCAGGGTTGACAAACGACTTTTGGGCAGAGGCGATCAATATGGCCTGTTATATTGTCAACCGTTCTCCTTCTGCATCTCTTGATTTCAAAACTCCTGAGGAAGTTTGGTCAGGTACTCCTGCTGATTACTCCAATTTAAAAGTTTTTGGGTGTCCAGCATACATGCACGTGAATGATGGAAAATTGGAGCCTAGGGCTAAAAAGTGCATTTTTCTTGGGTATGCTTCTGGGGTGAAAGGATACAGATTATGGTGTCCTGATCCCAAATCCCCAAAATTTGTAATCAGTAGAGATGTTACTTTTGATGAATTATCTATGTTATGTTCCAAGAAGGAGTCTTCTAGTCCTTGTACTACTGATAGTACACAGAAGCAGGTGGAGCTTGATATTGGCAGTTCTGGTTCTTCTCAGACCAAATCTTCTATTCAACAAATGCCAGTAGATACACCTGAATCTACTGTTGAAGATAGTTCTGAAGAAGAAGAGTATTCCATAGCCAGAGATAGAGCAAGGAGAGACATTCGACCACCACAAAGATATGCAAATTTAGTTGCATATGCTTTGTCTGTTGCAGAAGAAACTGATGCAGTTGGTGAGCCTTCCACCTATTCAGAAGCAGTTTCTTGTGATGACTCTGCAAAGTGGTTGATTGCGATGAATGAAGAAATTGAATCTCTTCATCGTAATAAAACTTGGGTTCTTGTAAAGCCGCCGTCAGCTAAGAAAATTGTTGGATGCAAATGGGTCTTCAAGAAAAAGGAAGGTATTCCAGGGGTTGAAGATGCAAGATATAAAGCACGATTGGTTGCAAAGGGCTATAGTCAGGTACAAGGTGTTGATTTTAATGATGTGTTTTCACCTGTTGTTAAACATAGCTCTATTCGTGTTTTGCTTGCTTTAGTTGCCATGTATAATTTGGAGTTAGAACAGCTCGACGTTAAGACAGCTTTCTTACATGGCGAACTTGAAGAACAAATTTATATGAAACAACCCCAGGGTTTTGAGATTGAAGGTAAGGAAGACCATGTTTGCTTATTGAAGAAATCCTTATATGGATTGAAGCAGTCTCCAAGACAATGGTATAAAAGGTTTGATTCCTTTATGTTGGGTCATGGTTATTTGAGGAGCATGTATGATAGTTGTGTTTACTTCCGGAAGTTAAATGATGGTTCTTTCATTTATTTGCTGCTTTATGTTGATGACATGCTCATTGCTGCCAAGAATTTGTCAGAAATTCACACTTTGAAACTGCAGTTAAATAGTGAATTTGAAATGAAAGATTTGGGAGCAGCTAAGAAAATTCTTGGCATGGATATCAAAAGAGATCGAGGAGTAGGGAAGTTATTTTTGACCCAGAAAAATTACCTTGAGAAAGTTTTGGAGCGTTTTGGCATGAAAGATGCTAAACCAGTATCTACTCCTCTTGCTAGCCATTTTCGGCTATCTGCTGCTCAATCACCAAAATCAGATGAAGAGGAAGATTATATGGCACGGGTTCCTTATTCCAGTGCAGTCGGCAGTATTATGTATGCAATGGTTTGTACTCGTCCAGATATTGCACAAGCAGTCAGTGTTGTTAGCAGATATATGTCTTGCCCTGGTAAAGCACATTGGCAAGCTGTGAAGTGGATTCTCAGATACTTGCGAGGTACTTCAAATGCATGTTTGGAGTTTGGAAGAAATAATAACACTTTGGTTGGTTTTGTAGACTCAGACTACGCTGGGGATCTTGACAGGAGAAGATCACTTTCAGGCTATGTATTTTGCATTGGCGGTTGTGCTGTTAGTTGGAAAGCTACTCTACAACCTGTCGTAGCTTTGTCTACTACTGAAGCAGAATATATGGCTGTGACCGAGGCAATCAAAGAAGCCTTGTGGTTGAAGAGTTTATTTAGCGAGCTAAGTCTATATCAAGGTGTTACTGATATTCACTGTGATAGTCAAAGTGCCATACACT
This sequence comes from Coffea eugenioides, assembly GCF_003713205.1. Classification (NCBI taxonomy): domain Eukaryota; kingdom Viridiplantae; phylum Streptophyta; class Magnoliopsida; order Gentianales; family Rubiaceae; genus Coffea; species Coffea eugenioides. Next base: position 5,225,370 of record NC_040044.1, read on the forward strand.
TGACTAAAGATCAGATGTATCATGAGAGGACGAAACACATTGATGTGAAGTATCACTTCATTCGGGATATCATTGCTGAGGGAAAAGTCCTTATTCAGAAAATCAATACTAAGGACAATCCAGCCGATATGTTTACGAAACCTCTTCCAGTTTACAAATTCAAGCAGTGCTTGGATTTGATTGGTATTCATTGTTGGTGATTTATGCCCATTGGGGCTTATGTGGAGAAGGTGGAGAAATTTTACTATTGTCGATAGTGGTACTCAAAATTATGCCAAGGTGGAGATTTGTTAAAGTCAAGCCACAGCAGCAACTCTTGACTTCTTGCTGCAGCCGCAATTCTTGATTCTTGACTGTGGCAGAATTTTGTAATCCCACATCGCCAGAAGCTGAGGGAATAGCCTCCATTGTTTCCTATAAATAGAGAAGGCCTTTGAGAAGTTTAAGTGCACCACTCAAAGAGAGTTATATGGGCTATTAGCTTCTTGAGTCATTTAGCCCATTCAGTTAAATATTTTAGGCTCTCTTATTTTGAGTTTAGGAATATTTTCTAAACTCTTTTGTAAGTGCCTATTGGCCTAGGAACCACTTTCCTACGGTCTTTTGTATTTCTTCTTCATAGTAGAAATATTGCTCCTCCCTCGCCCGTGGACGTAGGTCAATTTGACCGAACCACGTAAATCTTCTGTGTCTCTTATTTGCTTTGTTATCCTATCTATTATATGGTCGGTTTTACCACCTAATTATTATATGGCTGGTATCTACCGCCTATCTATTATATGGTCGGTTATACCGCCTACTTTGTGCTAACTTTAGTTTGTCTATTTCCTGGCCCGGTCCTAACATTTTCCTGTATAGGTAAAAGTAGAAAATTAAAGAACACTCATGTTAGATACGCCCGATCAATTACCTTATCAATGAGAAACAATTAAACAAATTTTATGCTAATTTGTTTAATCAAAGCATATTCCAAAAATTCCTAGAGTAGTTCACTATTGTATAATTTACAAATTATGCTATTTTATTTTAGTTGATAGCCTTGAAACCTTAGTTATTTTCCAACTCTTACAAATTGTTAAATAGGAGTAATGATAATATTCATAAGTAATCTTCATTATCATTTTGAATTTCTTCAAACTACAAATATTCCATACTAGAAAGAGAAAACAATTACAAGTTTTTTTTAAAAAAAGAAAATTATAGTTCTAAAATTTTGGAGATTGCTGTGTGTGTGTGTGTATTCTGCACACTATTTTTTCATTGCTAGGCCGAAAGGACTTGTGGATCCAAAAATTGTATACGATTATTTTTTTTCCAGAAGGTATCCAAGAGAGGTAAATTAAATTGGGCTGCAATTTTTATCCTTTCAACAAGGTAGTTTTTACTCTTATTAATACTTTATACTAAGGAGAGAAGCGGATCTAAAGAGGTCAATAGGGGGATTCAAAAGAGACTGAAGTGCCCTTGGATTAGACGATACACCTACTAGTGAAATTTCAAAAAACCCTTAATTACAAATACAAGCCCAAGGTTTAGAACTCCTAATCTATGGACTTAATCCCTTCCTAGCGGCCGTCTAAGCTGGGCTGGATTGGTTAAATTGGGCCACAATCGGAATCGCCTGAATCAAGGAACATTGTTTTATTCCTTTTTAGTGTCCCATAAGGGACTACTCACACAAATTATCTAGTTGATGACACTAGCAATAAAAGTGATCATTGCAAAAGTAATCTTTTTAAACATTTTATTTAGAGACATTCATATATACTAGTGCTTAAGGCATACTCTAATGTGTGTGCAATTAACAAAAAATATATTTATCACAATTATCTCTTTAAAAAGTTTTTTTAACGGATTTTATGGGTCAAATTCCATTATAATGTAGATAATCATACACGAAACAAAGATGATGGAAGTAGAGAAAAATATATGGAAGTTGGAAGTTAGCATGAAGAAGTTTAGTTAGTTGATCACTGAATAGATAACTACGTTCTGATTTAAATAACTTTATGCAATTGAGACAAATTTGCCTTTATAATTAAGGGTATATTAGGAATTTTAAAAAATAATATTGTGTGTTTATACCATACCGTGATGCTTTCCCTTTATATATTGTACAGATAAGGGTTAATAGATAATAGAAATAAGGTTAATTTTGAAAATACACCAAATTAACTACAGATTTTATTATTGTAAAGATATGGATTGGAAAAATAGCGTTCTTTTTGTACTAAATGAAAAATGAAAAATTAGATCTTGGTTTAGAAAATGGCTAATTTGTAATTATTCACCTTAAACATAATACAGGAACGATAAAAAGAAACAAAAGTTTTAGAACGTATTACTCATAAAAGAATGAATGTATGAATAATAAACCAAAATCATTAAATAAATAAAGCACTAAAAAACCAAATTGATACCGTAAGGGATAATGTCTTCTTCATTTCATCCAAATCTTATGCTGGTTAAACAAGAAATAGGTTCTCATAATTCTCGTATTTTCCTTCTCGTTCGCTTCTACCAATTATTTTACTCATTGTATCTTTACTAATTTGCTTGTATTTTGCAGGAATTTCATAAATTTCGAGGTTACCAAAGAAAGATTTTATCTGCACATGCAACAGATGTTGTTTCCAAGCAAGTATCTTGATTTAAAGTCCTATCTTTTGCAGCCTTTTACTTATACGAGTTTTCCTTAATCTTGATTTTTTGTGCTTTCTTACTAGACAGTCGATAAAGTATTTCACTGGAGATTCTAAAGAAAGTAAGTATATATACAAATTTCAAAGCAAAACATAGAATCTTTAATCCAATTTAAAAATTGCAAGAATCAGATTTTTATGCATCTAAAAACTATAACGTCGTATAAGTGTGGTGCCCATTTGCATTCAATTGAAAAAGATAAGAGCAATCAAGCGACGATATTTGGGCAAAGCAAAATTTTTAAGAAACTGGGGACTTCTATAGTTTGTAAATATTAATAGAGAAAATAGGGAAAGAGGGAGGGAGAAATATTTTTGAGGGGTTGACGAAATTGTTGGTTAAAATTGCCAAGTTAAAGGAAGAAATTTTCAGGAACTTGAAGTACTCTTGTGAATAACTGGAGTAATCTGCTGAGGTTTCTTTGTTCCCATTCTCGCAACAGATTGATGAGTTATTATCTGCATATAGAGATATATTAGATATCCTGAGGTGCATTGCAAAGTTAACAACGAAAAATTGAAATCTATTGGTAGAACTGTAGTTTTAGATACCTGGGGCGAATCAATGCAGATTAGATGATTTGCTGACTGAGATTGGCCCCTAAATGACCTGCAGAATTCATTTAGCTCACCTGGTTAGATATTTTTGAGAGAATAGAAATACCATATTAGGTTATTCCACATAAAGTCCCCATAATCTAACAGGGATAAAATTTAAGATCTCTGAATCTATCAAATCGAACCCTTTTCTTTGAAGGTCTTCAAGGAACAAGTTGTCTGTGGTATATCTTAATTGTAAATGTATCTTGATCGGCTTGATCTTGTTTGATATAATTTCTTGAACTTCTGAAATTTTGTTTTTGGGGATATAAAAGTATTCGAATGGTTTTTCTTCTTCAAAAAAAAAAAAAAAAAAAAGACCATACGAATGGTATACAAGGGCTTCCTACTCAAGGAAGATTTCTTCCTCTATTTTGATGTTTTGATTGCTTCCTCTTCGAGTGAGTTTTCTCTTCTTATAATCCATAACATGCACGTAAATGTTCCTTATATTCTATGTTTTTTAACATGTGCACATTGCATTGTTTGCAATTTTGTGACACGTTCCATAACATATTAACATGCACATAAATGTTCCTTGTATTTTGTGTTTTTTCAACATGTGCACATTACGTGTGGATAATGCTGCATTGTTTGCAATTTTGTGACACGTATCTATCATATGTTATATACAATCTCCACCGTTGCAATATTGTTCACAAATTTGTGGCACTTATCTATTACATGTTACAACCCGAGTTTGAGTCTCTGCTTTGTTGGATTCCTCCGCGCACTTATCGTGCTAGGGTCGGGTTGGGACGTCGGGCCCGGGCCGCAGGGGATTAGTCGGGCCCCGTAAGAATTAACCCGAACACCTCTGTATTGACAAAAAAAAAAAAAAATCTATTACATGTTACAATCTCCTCCACAATTTTTGTTTTACTAACGCATTTAAAGTACATCCAATCGCTTTTAGAATGCGTAAATTAAATTTGGTGTTTCAGATATGTGCAACAAGTACATGTATTGATTGCATGTAAAATTTGCTACTGTATATTTTTTGTACTTCATTAATAAGTGTTTATGATATGCACGTGCTTAATTATATAGTGCATAGATGTTGGGACACGTTTTTCATGCGGTCTAACAACCTTTCTTGATGTGCATTTTTTTGTTAATGTGGATAGAGCAAATTTATCTTCTTCTGAAATTAATAAAATAAGGTCCTATTTTTTGGGTCAATGAGTCGTGAAACGTTGACAAAAAACATGTTCCTCAATAAGTTATTTCAGAACTACGAAACTGTTCTGAATTTCACATCTTAGGAGGCTTTTGGGAACCTGATAAATGTTCAGGTGTATACGTAAACATATTGTTCAAGAAGAAATGGATTAGAAGCTTCGTACTTGAGCCGACATAATAAGACCTTGGCACGACCAAAGATAGTAAATAGCTTTCAAACAAAAACAGCCCAACTTGATTAATTAAGTCCAAAAATTCACCATTAACAAAGTTTTAGCTGATCAAGTAACATCGACGGGTAACTAGTTTGCCAATTAACTTTGTCTACTATTTTTTGGATTAAAACTAATTTATACTTTGAACTTACATTATATTTTCAGTTTAATTTATATCACAAATTTTAATTTTGAACATTTTACACCTTAATCTTTTGGATTTGTTCCATTTTCCCTCCGATCGATAATGGCATTAGTAAAATTCATGAACTAGAGGGCCATATCCATAGCACGCTTTGTTTTGTATGATGGATAGGGCCATATATATAGTCCTCTATTCTGCTAGTTTAATTAGTAACAAAATTGAATTTAAGTTGAATAAGCGAGAGGTTAAGATGAAATGTCCAAAATCAAAATTTGTGGTGAAAAGAAGTACGAGGGTGTACAGTGGAATTAGTACTTATGTCAGTATTACAAGGAAAAGATTTCTTACTAAACTAGAAAAAAAAACTCTCATGTATGTTCAAGGCATCAACAGATTGAGGAGAAGATATTTTATCATGGCTTGATGATGAAGGTGGCAGAATGCAGGACAGAACAATATAGCTCTTCTATCCGTCCGTAACAATTTCCGAGGTTTCTACATAGATTTGTGGATGACGAAGTTTACGTTGCCCGATTGATTTGATCAAGGGTTGAGCATCATCCTCCCTATAATGCTAAGATGCTGTACAGCTGCTCCTGGCTGCCACTGTAAATAGTCAGAGCCCATGATTGGCCTGCTGCACTTTTCTCCGTATCGTGCTGTACGAAGTTCGAAAACTCTCTGCATAATTTTTGGCAGTTGAGGGGTACGAACGTCGATGATTCTGATCACCTCATCGGCTGTTCCATCATCCTCTTCACAAAAAAACTCCAGGGACCCATATCCACATCAGGGAAAAAAGAATAACTCATGACACCTATGAAGTTACTTTTTACTCTCTTTTTTTTTTGGTCGTTAACCAGTCGATTAGAACGGGTGTAAAACTCAATTCTTGAGATGTTGATTATTCTTTCATTTCTTTGACAATTTGGGAGGAGGTATAGTATTAGGATAAATTTGAAGTCCTTGAGTCCTAACATCTTGCGCTTTAAAAGCAATGATTCATGTCAAATATTGTGGCTAACTATGAACACAATCCATTTAGGAAACTTTGCTTGAATTTGTTGAATCAAAACAAACAAGATGTAAGCATGTCTGGTCGCAAATTAACAGAATCTTGTATAGTCGCAAAATAAGCATGTATGGTCACAATCCATTTTAAAATTTTTATTTTATTTTTAATTTTTGGGTCAGAGAAGATATATAATGCAATGTTGTACTATTAGGATTGATTAGCCGATGAGCAAGTAATTTAGACTAAAATACATGATGGGATAAGCTTTTATTAGGCAAGAACAAAGTAAATAACATATAATTCCATGTCTTTTTGTAGCAATGTGCAAAAAGATGATGACCCCTAAACAATAATTACAAAAGCTCCAACTTCATGACATAAAACTAGTTCCCAATTTAAATAAATGTGATTTTCATGTCATTGATCGATGATGTGAAGTAGTGTCAAACTTCTTCTTCTTCTTATTCTTTTTTTTAAATTTGTTTGTGGGTTTGTTTAATGAGAGTCTAGTTTTTTAGAAAATTAAAACAATGATTGTATCTTTCTTAATTTATCAATTTTTAGGCATTTTAAAATATTACTAGCAAAGCTAGCAATAATCTAAATTGATGGCTAAAGCCTACTCGGACGACATAATTTTGTGGTAGTTTTGATTACTGAGCGTTCTAAATTTGTCTCTTCCGTACTTGGGCAGAGAGATAGGTTTATCCAAATCAAATTTATGGGAAGTTGGGCTTATTGAAAATTCACGTGCTTATACATTACTTGACTGCATGTGTTATCGTTCCTAAATTCATAGAGAAATTGCATTTCGGTCTCTAGGCTGTTTTGCAGTTAATCTATTTTGGTTATAGGCGTGGAGAGGATTTAATTTGACAGGAATCTTAGTCATTGATGGGTTATATAGTTCAATGATTTCCTGATTAATCAGATACAGATGAATTTGAAAATCAGGAACTGATTAATCCTATAGGTTCACTTTGCAATTCTTACTTTGATTTACCATTTATCCTGCAAACTTGTTGATAATGACTGCTATATATGCAATTGTAGTTTGGCCAAGTTGGTTGAAGTGGTAGGATCTTCTTAAAGCAGGTAAATTAGGTTTAATCCGGCTCCCTTGGTATCAAGGAGAAAATTGGTTGTATTGGTAGGTTGTGCAGTACAAACTTGGGACACCTTCAGCTAGCATTTGTAGGAGAAACTTGAAACATCTCCTTCAGGGACAATTTCTGAAAACTTCAGCATTTGTAGTTATCATATTCCAATTGAGTTGGCAAACCTCCATTTGTCCTTGAACACATGGAGAACATATAGGTCCCTAAATTCCATCAGTTAAAGTCTACTACTGGAAAGTTGAGCCACCTGATAGTTAGTCTTCTTAATATGCTTCCACAAAACCCATAATCTTGTCAGTCTTGGCCCCTAATGATTGGTTGAAGGCTTAATTTATAATTAGTTTGATGAACCTTTCTTAGTGCATGGTAGGCTGCATAGGACAGCTCGCAGTGTTTAGACAATCTGATGTGACCCAAATTGTTGATTGATTCTGCACTTTCTTAATACAAAATCAGTCTTCGCTTCCAAGATAAGATGCTGCGAATCTCGTTTGATTAATTCAGGAGGAGTCTGTTAAGTTTTGTATCAACTGCAATTAATCTTTTCTTAAACTAATGCAAGTCCAAAAGGACTTTGGAATCGAATAACATGACATGAAGATGCAAATCGTAGGGCGCAAGGGGTAGGATAAATTCCAGGCTTCCAGCGTCAATAAAGTGCAATGATGCAAAGACTTGGCATAGTTTACAAGCATACACACGGTAACAAGCTTGGATGGTTGCATACTGAAAAATAAATTAGGTGATGCAAATCAAAGACACCAGAGCCAATTTAATACTCAGAACCTACAAGCTGATACAAGTCAATCTTTATGCTAATACCTGCAGCTTAAACCTGCATGATTCTTTATATGAACTTCTCTGAATTATTGAGAGGGATGGGATTCTATAAACCATTAGTCCTGCACGAATGACAAGCTCTAGAAGCTGGTTGATTTGAAATGACATTATTGTGGGTAAAGTAGTCCTAATATGAAGGCGTCATAGGTAGTTGATGTGATAACTTTACTACTTCAAACAAGACACATATTATAGGGTGGGGGAGACAAATCTATTTTGGGTCCCCCCAGTTTCCTGTTAAAAGAGTACTGGACTTCAGGATGGCTTCATGTTAGTCAATCTAATTAACAGAAAGCCATCAACTCATGAGAAGATTGGCACTTTTCAAAATGCTCATCTTTCCTTTTATGCTTTACATCGAACTTTGCAGTATATGCTTACACTTGTAATTCAGTAATTAGATTCGCTTCTTTGTTTGTAGAAATGACAATCCCTTCTTTCGCTTTTCTTCTCTTTGTCGTTTGCGTCAAGTCATTGCAGTGGGCATTCGGTCCATTTCAAGAAGTCTGGTCGATCAGCTGCGTTTAATCACTTACTGTTGAGCTACATATGAATTATATACACATATGAATGTATCTATATTCCCGTTGAAGACATTTAAATCACACTTCTTAAGTTCCAATCTTTACAAGAATCTGATCAACTTTAAAATTCTATCAATTCAAGGGTTTAGTTCCTCGGAAGAAACTGTTTGCATATGTTACCCTTGCTTTAAATGAAATGGCGACCGTACGTATGTGTTTGGATCGAAGATTATTTCACTTTATTTACACCTTATTTACACATACTAATTTGATTGCATCATTAACATATTTTTCAATCACCTTTTTATCTCACATACATCATATCAAAAAAAGTATTACAGTAAAAATATCTCAAATAATTTATAATCCAAACACACCATCGACATGAGACTTGTCAAAATGACGAACTTTCTCCTTTGAACATCAATTAAATGTAATTTACGTAAAAGGGCTAATTACCGGCACGCTCGATCTGTGATTCTTCTTATTCTTTTCTCTCTTTTTCAAAATCTCTCCAAATTATTTCAGAAGATATCTTTTTTCTTAACTTTTCTCATTAAAATTATTTTTCTCTTCTTCTCTTTTCTTTCCTTTTCTGAAGTCCAAGATTAGGCTTCTAGGCCATAGAAGTTTGCTAATGCATGACCTGTGACTATTCAGTATTTTCAAATTAATTGTCAGCCGGCAAGTGAGAGACTTGGTTAATTTGTAGGTCCACCGAAGGGTTGGCTGATTTAGATTTAGAAGTTTGAATTGGTGGTTGGCTTTCCACAGCGTTCATGGCTAAATAAATATTGGGGGACGTAAGCAACAATTAAAATTACCGTGGAATTTGATCAAGCAACCCCTCCCTTACACACTAACTTTTATTAATAATCAAAGCGTGCAGTTTTCACTAGTAGTTCAAGATACAGCCTGAATGGAAAACCCAAAAGGTTTAGGTGATTAATTAGTCTATTAGTTCACTTATAATCGAAATAATGAGAGATAAATGCTACTCCCTCTGTCTCATTTTGACAATTCTAACTCTTTTTTCACACAGTTTAAGAAAAAGTAATTAACTTTGTTGGAAAAATAAATTTAGATTGCTATTTTTCTAAAATACCTTTACATTAAATAGAGTACAACTTTATATTAATTATTCATGGAAACTTGAATTGATGTTTTTTGAGAATTTGAATTGATGGTCAAGAAAGAATCAATCCTCATTTTATATTAAATGGGGTAGGTTATATTCAATAATAATCTATATTAAATAAGATAGTATATACTAATAACAACCTATATTGAATAAGAGTATTTTAGAGAAATTAAAAGATAACTACGTATTTCAATTGGAAAGTGGACTATAATTTGGGACGGATGAAAAAGAAAACAGGACTATCAAAATAGGACGAAGGGAGTATTACGTACACTTATACTTGAAACTGTTTTTGGTTATTTGTGAAGAAAAAATGAAGTTTATAGAGAATCACCACAGAGCAATATGTAAGCTATCCTCTGTGATTGCACCTCAACTTCACAAATCTAATTTGAGTTTTTGGAAAAAAATTTTATTATCAATGATTGAAGTGGTCTAGTGTCACAATCAGACAGCTGCTAATTAGCCCTCAAACAAGTTGAGTTTTATTAAAGTACCAAATGAGTACAAAATACTAGTGGATTATAGGGATCATACTATTAAAATGGATGAGGATGAGGTGTGGAATAGACTCCAATGTGCAACTAGTGGAATTTGTATAATCAATGGCAAGAGCTGACTTATCCCAAAAGAATCAAAATATGAATCTTAGGGAGAATCATGAATCAAGGATGCAACTGCAGGAGCATTCTAGTCCATGGCCGGTGAACAATCCATTGAAAAGGAAAGTTCAATTTGCACTTTATGAGCTAGCACTAGTGGTCAAAGCAGCCAATATGGCTGGCTGGCATTGACAGCTGAATTAAAGACCAAAATTAGGAAATTTGCCAGATTCATCTTACATACCATGATCGGATTAGTAAGAGAAAATCAACTTGTCTAAGAATACCAAGTCTAAATTATTGAGTTCAAGAAACCAAGGTTTTGTTGGTTCCTATGTTATTGCGTGTGACATTATCGAATACTTTTAGCTAAACATTACGTTCTAATCATGCAAATATCAAATCATCTGCATGTACGCATATGTAAAGATGTACAAGTTTTAGCACTACAGGTGTGAGATCAAATTCTATTTTGCTCAAATACAATTATGGCTCAATGAACAGATTGTAAAATGTCTCCTTTGTATGCCCTTTTTTCTTTATCAAATATAGATTTTTTTTTTTACTGTGTTACCCATTTCCATTAAATAGAAGCATCACGAATCAAAGCTAATAATAGTTGAAAACTTGAAATAACATGTAAGAGTTGGTAGCATTCACCAACCAGATGCGCAGTATATCTTCGCAAAATATTCTATTCATATATCATATTATTCGATTTGGGCACCATAAATGAACAGTAAGATAAATGTTTGTGGAAACGTGATTTCCATGGCTGACAAGGTCTTCCATTCAACTAGTGCATTTAGGTCAGCTCCAAATTAATCTTGTTACTTCTGGTTTCTTTTTCTTTTGGATTGGAAGGAGGTGGTCAAGCACAATCTATTTGTGTCACTATGATCATTACCTCGCTTTTGGGAGTTTTTTTTTTTCCTTTAAAATAAGATTACAAACAATTAACACGCCAGAGCAATCATAACTTGACAACATACGAGCTAACTAGCAAATTTTTATTGTTAGAAGAAACCATTGTGAAACTTAAACTCATAATTTATAATTTCTGATTTTTGGGATTTCGACTATGATTATTATTAGATTAAGGTCTCATCCACCCATTGAATCAACAGTTAAATACGGTAGGTAAATAATGAGGCAACTTTGATTTCCTTTCTTATCTTTATTGTAACTGGGAAGGAATGGTACAAATATTATTAATTAGTATAATGGTTTATCGTAACAGGCACAACGAGTGAGACCATGGTGATTGCAAAAGTATAATAGTTTTCTAAAGGAGCCAAAATAGTATAAAATTAACGGAAGAAATGTTCAAAGAATTATTATGTGATTCAAACATATAAAAGGTTAGTACCGCAGTAACTGTACAACAATCTATGAGGAGGAGGTTTTTTTTTTTTTTTTTTTGATCTTGTAATCATCCAAACTAATCCCTTATGGCTGAGCAGAGTCTATCCCTTAAGGTGCTCGCGTTAATTCGGGGAGAGTCGAACCGTGGTCGATGCTGTAAAGACAGACAACACGACCAGGTGAGCTGCATCCGAGGGGTCTATGAGGAGGAGGTTGAATATTAGTTTTTTTTTAAGCAATTCCAAATTGCACCTTTTGATAGCATAGCATCCCATTTTAATTGAATAGTAAGAAAAATTGAATAGCATAGAATTGTAACGTCTACCCCACATCAAAAATTTCGACTCTAGATAATACTACCAGAAACTTGCACCACTAAAAGGGACAAAAGAAAAAAAATAAAATAAAAGAAGTAGTAGTTGGTATATGGCAAATCGTAAGACGAAATCCAGACCATATAAAAACTTCTGGGCTATTCTTGATAATCCAAGGACGGACAGAATAAATTATTAGCACTAAAAAAATGGCCACCGAATGCTTCATGCTTCCAAGTTTCCAACATTTTATAAACATCTAGCGAGTGACCCGTGCCTGCTTATGTGAATAGCAGAATCCCTGAGGGGAACTTATATATAATTGCATCTTGAGATTGATATCTTGGATCCGTTGTCAACACTATTGACCATTGAAGAAAGAATTTAAACTAAAAAAAAAAAAAGTGATCAATTTGCTTGAAAAAGAAGAAGAGGATAAGAAATTCCAACCTTTACACTTTCCTGTTGGTAAGAAAACAAATTCAAAAAGAAAGATGAAGAGTGAAGAAGGGTAACAGTTAACAAAGGAAAAGACAACAAATTGGTACCAAGCAAAGTAAAAAATAAAATTAAATGAAATTAAAAAAAAAAACATCACTTTTTCCAAGACATTATGGTTGCTTACTTGTTCAAAGCATTTTTTTTTCAGTTAGATTCATTCTTTACTTTAAACATAAATAAAAACCTTTCTTTACCTTACTGCTCCTTCCCCTTGGAAACTTTCCATTTGGATTTCTTTAGCTCTGATTTCTTTCTATATATTTTTCTTTCCATATCAAAGCCAGTTCAACACAGGAAGAACTGAGAAGTTTCTCATTCTTTCTCTTAACGCGTACATAATTTTTTTCTACCCCTCTTCCAGACTCCGGACACCTTCTCTGTTTTCTTGTCAGATTTAGTTTTTAGGTTCAATCTTATTGGTCTCTGATTTAAGCATCAGCAAGTTTTGAATCCCTTTTCTTCTGTTCTTATAGATTTGTTGGATTTTCATGAATTGATTCTTTGTTAGTGATTTTTGGCTAGAGTGCTGTGAATCTTGACTTGGGTTCTGGCAAAATTTGGTCAAATTCCTCAGGCCTCTTTGGGAGTGCTATTTCTGATTGAAAACAATAATAAACGAGCTGGTCCATTTTGGCCTTTTATGAAATCTGAAATCTGAGTTTTGTTAAGGGGTGAACGCTTCAGTCTTGATTTGGTTTTTTGGTAAAAGCAAGAAAGATTGTTGCTTTTTCATCCTTTTGTGGAGTTGGAGGTGATTTGAGTTTGTGGGCTCGAGGAACTTGAGGTTGGTTTAATGTGTTGAGGTTGTTCCATGGCTGTGGAAGATTTGGTTGAGATCAAATTCAGGCTTGCTGATGGTAGTGACATTGGACCAAGCAAGTTCAGTCCTTCTACAACTGTGTCATCTCTAAAGGAAAAGATAATTGCTTTATGGCCCAAAGGTTATAATTTACTGAAATCTACACAAAATTAAGTGCTAATTTTGCTGTATTTCATGTTCCAATTCTTTTGGTTATTTATACTTTGATGTTTTGTATTGGGTTCTATCTAAGCTATGAAATTTTGTTTATCCTTTTGTATATATATCCTTTTGTAGATATATATCGTAGTTGATTTTGCTATCTTCAAAATCTGGTGTTGTTTTGTGTACGTCGCTTTCATGGTTTTCCATTTTGACATGTTTGTAAGACGTTTCTCTGATGAAGGATTTCATTATGCGATTCTCCCTATTTTTTGTTCTTTGGCTTGTTTAATCTTGTTCCTATTGAGAGTTCTGCCTGTAACTATCCATGGTATGACATCCAAGTTCGTTTCATAACCTAGTTAAGCTAATTTCTCCAAATCTTTTCATACATTATCTGCATTTCGGCTTTCTTGTCTGACTTAAAACTTTACTGATTTATCCTCCTAGCTGCAAATCACTTGGCCCTCAGGCACAGGCAGAAATATAGACATACAACAAAAATGAGTGACAGTGGAGGGGTGGCAGGTTTAGCCAAGCGTCTTAAGTTGAACAGAGCAACAAATAAAAGGAAACTCAGGCTATCTCACCTTCCTTCAGCCACTGAAATTACTCTATCATCTTCAGTACTGTACTTCCCAAATCCATGTTAGACAAGAAGTGATATTTAAGCACCTGAAATTCCTTCACTTAAAAAAACCTGAAAGCAGATATTTGAAGTTGTAGACTTCATCTTCAGTGGTCCTGCTAACCTGCCGCTTAAAATTCTCTCTCTTATTTCAACTAAAATCTCAAGAACAAGGTCTTCCATAGTAAGATATTGGTGTGCTAGATTCATAAGGAAACTTTACAAACTTTTTTTTGTGGGATAGCTTATCATGTTATCGTGATATGTGCTAAAAGTGATCATATGGTTTCACAGAAATTTGTCTATTTCACACTGTTATGGATGATGGAACATGTCAGCTAGATGTGAAATCTGGCATTTTAGTCAACATTCATAACCTTGTCTTCACTTCAGCCATATAATTATTGCTTTTGAAGATGTTATCCCTGCTGTATATGTAATCTGCTTTATATTATATGAGGTGTTATTGTACATTCTTTTGTTTCCTGCTTCTCTCTTATTCAAGATTCATCAAGAATCAAAGCTCATATGGCAGCTTCCAGTTAAAGTTTAAGAAAAAGTCTTGGTTGAAAGGTATATGTAGGATTATGTCCATCAATTAATACCTTTTGGTTTTCATTTTACCCTTGTTCTCTTTCATGTGTAAAAAGCTGAAGATAAAGTTCATTCTCCACCAAGGGTGTGTGGAAGGACACTCCTGTTGTCCATACGGTATTTACGTTAGAAGTAAGAGAAGGGCATTTAAATTTGGCTCTACGCTTCTTGCAAAAATTGTTTCAGGGTGTTGACATTTTTGTTCTTTGCTTTGTACTGTTATGTGAATGATTATCCATCCAATGACTGTTAAATTGATTGTTTTGTTAGATTATATTGAAGGTTGGACTGAATTTAACAATTTTTAGTTGAATTTAGTGAGATTTCGTGCAGAAGGAGAGAAATATCATAATTCATGTAATGATTTTGTGCCTTTAGTGTAAGGCTTCTGTTTCTGCAGCAGGAAGTCTAAGTAATATTCATTTGAGTTATATGATGATATTTTAGGCTTAAGTCTTAAGATTTGATAACTACTAAATTTTCAGCTGCAATTTTCATCCTCATAGATGTTTCGTATTGCAGACAAAGAAAATGGACCAAAGACCACTAATGATTTGAAGCTTATTAATGCTGGAAGGATACTGGAAAACAACAAAACACTTGCAGAATCTAGACTTCCAGTTGCTGAAGTCCCTGGCAGTGTCATCACCATGCATGTTGTTGTCCGTCCTCCTTTAGCTGAGAAAAACACTGGTAATTCAATCGATTATGTTGATATCTGCTGGCCTCTATCAAGTTTATAGGCATATAGATTTTTCTTCCTTTCTCTATTTTCTTGTTGGAGACTATTGAAAGCCATATAATTTAGCAGAGCGTAAACCATACAATATGCTAAACTGAAACCGTAGACTATTACCTTGATGGAAATGGATGCAAAAGTTGAGAACCGATACGTCTTCGGCTTTTGTTTCAATGACGGGTAAGGCAGTCAAGTTACCTGCGCCTGTCTGGTCCGATCATTTAGCCCAGAATGCACTAGACCATCATGTTTTGCCCTTCCCCTTCTTCTCAACTAACATGCTGGCCTTTATTTTTTTTTTTGAGATCCATTTTCTCCTTTTGTCTCTTTTCTCATCTCGTCTAAGCTTTATGTTCTCTCAGTTTGAAGTTTATAGCTGCATTCTTAAACTTTCTTTGTTTTATTGGGATATATCACATTGTAATACTTAAAAGTAGTTGCAGTTTGTTGGCCATTCTTATACCTGTTGCAAGATTACTTTTCCATGTGGACCTTCATTTGCTCCAACATTTGCTCCAAAGTAGAACCATTAAATGCAAAAAAATTGCTGCATTTCTGAACGACTTTGAACAATGTAATCACAAAACTTAACTCTTAGGGTGCCTTTCTGGAAAATAAAATTTAGCTCAGAGCTACTGGCACGATGGACAAACAATTTCTCTTTCCTTGAGGAAGTGGGGAATCTGCTGATCTTGCTTGATTCCATTTCTTAAGCAAGAATTTTCGTATATTTATTGTTTTCAGTTAACATGGAAGTAGCAATAATGCATTCGCATTCATTTGCATTGCAAGGAATTTCTTTGAGCATCCTTTACCTAGAGAGCAAAAAAAAAAAACGATGCTTAATGGATCTTAGCCAAATGACTGACATGAGATATACCTCCGCAGATAAACTGCAGGATGATAACCCAAAGAAAGGCGGGTGTGGATGCACAATTCTGTAATCCATCGGACCGGATAAGGATCTTTTCAGTTACATTTTAGTAGCTCCACAAGTTTCCACTTCTACCGGGTGCTAAGTCATAGTTGAGATTTTTGGGGTGTTCCTGCAAGATTCCAAGACCAGCTTAAGAGTTGTATGGAGGACTGCAATTATGGTTATGGATTCTCATGTCGACCTTGTTACTGCCAATGTTGGCGTTCCTTGCATTTACACAAGCAGCACATTAGACAAGAAAGTTATCACTCTATTGGAGTGGATACTCGTGAATCAGGATATATAATAGTGTTTTGGAGCCCAAAAAAAAAAGTAAGAAAAAATTGAGAAGGAAACAGATTATAGGAGGGAAAAAAATTATTGAATGACTTACTTAGTTTGCTTGCTTTGATTTGGTTTGGAATTTTTTTGTTTCAAAAGATTTTTTAAAATTGTTAAACAGATCTTGAAGCATTTCAGCACTTTAACCTCGCTCGTTCTACAATTTGTTTTCCTTGAACTCTTTTGTTTGGGAAAATGGAGCATAAATCAACAGAAAAATACAAAATACTGGTTTATCAGCCTTAGCTGTGATTGACGGAGATGGAGATGGTTGGATTGGACGGCAGGATGGTAAAATAGAAGGGATGATAAATAGGAGATGATGCTGGGTGCAAGACGTTCCATTTATTCACCCCAAAAACCCGCAGCTGTGATTTGTTTTTCCCCTCCTTCAAAATGTAGCGTTCAGTAGATTTGCTCATGCTGATCAAGCTTCTACTTTAGTGGGTTGGGAATTGGGATTTGCTGCTCTCATTATTAGTCTGTGAAAATTGTTCAAGATTCATAAAGACGAGAGAGAACAAATAGTTTTTAGCTTTTCCTCTTTGTACCTTTTTGACGAGAAAGAGCAAAGGAGAATAAAATTGGAGGGGGAAGAAAAAGAAAGGAAAGAGGAGGAGGTACAGAGGCATACAATTGGAGAAGAGAATTTTAGTATGCGAAGACTTTAATTTCATTAAGGGTACTGTGAAAGAGAAATGTAGTAATTTACTATACATAAGAAATTACGATTTGTTTGTAAGTTACAAAGTACAGAAAAAGGTGGAGCGAAGAGAAATACCTAGCATTACAGAAATCTACACCTGTAATTTAAGCCGGACAAAATTTGATTACAAGTGTTTATGTACACAAAACAACATTGCTATTTAGCTTCTGGTTGCCACCTACTGTCTGAACTTATTCTCCAGGGAAACTCTCAAGGAAAGCTTCCTGGTTTTCACAAACATACATCTTCAAGGCACTTGAAGCAATGATATACACCTGTTCTTAGGAAGAAAGATCAGCGTTAAGGGCTGATGAAGATCGATTTGGGTGCATCAGTCTTCTGGATGCGCGCATGTTCTTGAGTGTCATCTTGAGTTTCTGCCTATCACCCTCAACCTCAGCAAACTGAAGGCTCAGTTGGGAGTAACGTTCATGCATTTCTTTCAATTCAGACTCCACAGCTGCATATCTTCCTTTTACTTCCAACATTTCTTGAATCAACTCATTGATGTCTCTGAAGCTCTTTAGAACAGCTTCTTCATCACTGTGTTGCTTTAGGAAGGAACTATAATATATAGGCAAAGCAAAGCAATTAGAACAATATAATGGACCTTTCTACATCACAACAACAATAAAGGTAGGTTACTACGAAAAGGCATGAGGACCTTTAAATGTAACTCATGGTATGTGAGCCCCTAGGCTTTGTTAGGTAGTTAAGTTTACATGAAAATATGCTACCAAGACGCAGACACTCACACAGAGGGAGAGTGCTTAGCCAATGCCTTGACTGATGTATACATATGTAAATCTTCTCGGTAGCAATATATTTATATGCACATTGATTTGCAATGTCATGACGTGCATGCTCCTTTATGATTCTGATAATTCATCGACTACAGAAGCAAAATGTCTATGCATTTGTGTGTATTCTCCCTGAAAAACGTATTGAGGATTGGTTTAGTCTAAGGCACATGTTAGGGAAGTGCCCAGAGGAAATATTCACCTATCCTCTAATGTTGATTAATTTTCAGTGACCACCACACGCCTGGGTACAAGTGGTTGAAACATTACCCCTATGCTAGCTAGACAAAGAAGTTAAAACTGACCTATGTTTTTAGTAGGTAGTGACTACATTCGAATTATAAAATAGAACTTTGCCTCACAAAACGGTGTTGCTTTACATCTGAATGAGAATGACAAGCTTGGATTTGAGAAAAGATGCATACTAGTAACTACTGCAAAAAAAATAAAAAAAAGTAACTACTGCATTATGACAAATATGGGCCCCAAGAGACAGAAAAGGCTTGCAGTTCAAGTTATAGACAGTTTAGATAATAACTAGAATGTGCATTTATATACCAACCTTAGCTGATATGCACTCTGCAGCTTAGCTTAATCACATAGCTAAAAAGAGAGCCTAAAAGCAGCCACCACAACGCACATTGCCATATGAATGCATTTTCAGAGGAAAACTATTTTCTTGTTCCTTTTTCCATAATTAAGAAGAACAAACGTGCTAGTTAGAGCAAGCAAGTCTTTCAGAAACCTACCTTTGGAAATGACTCTTGGATTGATGCTTTGCCCTCAATGCTTCGGCAAGCTCCATCTCCAATGCAAGCACCCTTTCCAATGCATTACCAGTATTTGAAATTTCATTGTACAAGGGGAATATGCTTCTGAGTTCTTCATTGGCCTTTGCAAAAGAAAGATAACAGAGCAACAAATTACTAATCAAAAGAATATTTAACTGTTTTGTGAAAGCAGTCAATTCACCTTCAGAACAATATTCAAGAATAAGTAGAGAAGATAATAACCTTGTCCAAACACATAAGCTCACTCCGTAAATTTTGGCAATCTGAGTCAATATGGAGATCATTGGTAAAGAGGGAATTCTCATTTTTCATCCTTTCGAGCTGCAAGCAACAAAAAGAAGTCATGCCAGTTACTATGATAAAAATCCTGACTTGTACTCTTCCAGAATGAGTACGAGATTCATGAATTGAAATTAAAAGTCTTGCCTGTTCATGTAGGTGGTTAATGCTGGACTGCAAGCTATCGGTACAAAGATAATAGCTGTTTTGCTTTACATGGCTTTGCTGCAACTCTCTTTCAAGAAGTGCATGTCTAGGAGTTTCATGCATGACTTTATATACAGCATCATCCTGGATGACCCATACAAACTTGCTCAAAGACCAGAAAATATAATGCATGAACTTGAGGATGAAAATAGCTACTTTGGATCAGTATATGTTCTGGTTCTAGAACTACAATGATTAAGTGGGGCAAAATAATTGTACTACAATAAGTTAAAAATGGATTCACTCTACAACAACAATAACGGAGGCATACTTAAAATTTTGTGACCTAAAGATCCATCACCGGAATAAAAGACCATGCACAATTCTAAATGACAGAGAAAAGTTTCAATGTACAAATATCACTATCTAAATTCTTTGCTGTACGCTGCACATAAATGGCATCTACAAGAAAAGGTATCAAGTTAGTAACTATCAGTGTGAGCCTGAGATTGACTAATTTCACTTATAACCAACTGAATAACCATGACCATACATAATCAGCGATCATACCAAACGTGCAATTCATTGGAGTACTCATAAGAGATATGCTAGCAGCAGAATCGGTTTTTGATCAGGATTACAAGTAGTTGTCATCAGTCTAAAAACGCCCAGTTCAAAATTATGTAATTCTGAAAGGCATTTAATAAGTCCATAAATAATGCCAAGAAGAGTTAAAATTTGCAGCAAAAGATCATGAACTTGGAAAATATTCTCATAATAGTACCAAGGTTTAATCAATGAACAATAATTAGGTCATGACATATCAGAATATAGCAGTGGGAAGCAAAACAGAGGCACAAAGGAGGGGGCGGTGGAGCTGTGAGCATGAAGAATATGATGATCACACCAACAACCCACAAATGGTTCAGGATGAATCTGAAATCTCAGAACTGAATCTCAACAATATACAAAAACACCATTCAATATGTCCAAAGGAAGAAATGGAAAGTAATTTAGCAAAACCACAGAAAGGGGAAAATGAGCTGCGTAATCCTTGTCTGGACTTCTAAAGATTTTTGTGACATCATTAGTCTTCATTCACATAGCATGTATCATGAAAAACATGTGCTCAGCTGCTGAAAATCAGTTGCTGCCATGTTTTATACATAAAAGTTATTTTGGAACTCATCTGCATTAGATTTCTGCTTTCAGCATATCTTAAGCACAAAAAGGCTGACATAAGCAGTCCTTCAAACTTTAGAAAACACATTCTGGTTTTTCTAGCATTCCAAAACAAAGACATAACTTCATAGTCATAAACAGCTTTTTCAAGCTTACTTTTCTTTAGGCAGCATGTAACAAAGCTGGATGAAACGACAACGAGACCATTGGCAGACAAATGTCTATCTTTTTCTACAAAGGAAGTCGGTGCAAAAATAGTTTGAGGATATTTCAGCCAGCGATTTTGTATGACATTTGCCAACAAAAAATTATGCAGGACAATGATATCAAGGTGTTCATGCAGTATTAATTGGGCAAGTATTATGCCCTTCTACATGAAAGCAATTCTAATATTACAAGCACTGTAACTAAATCGATCAGTCAGAAATTACCTTGAGGATTTGTGCATTTAGAGCCAAATTCGAATCTTCAGTTTCACAAACTACAATTGTGTTTGCATCTTCTACCTGTTCCCCATCAATCAAATTATCAGGGTCAACAGCATTAGGAAAACAATTTCCAGTTGACTCATCAAGCAAAAGCTGCACTTTATCTACTCCTTCAGTTTCTTCCTTACAAGTAACTACAGAAAATGCGACATTCTCCGGTTTTCCTTTTGTCAACGAAAGTTCAGCAGCAACACTTGACTTCTCCTTCTCACATTCATGCATAGACATCAGAAGTTTTTCCTTTTCTTCTTTGCAACATTCAAGACTTAGTAGTGCACATTCCAACTCTGCCTTCATTCGGTCACAGGCCTTGAGTTTTTCACGGTTTTCAGAAAGTACGGACTGCAATTCAGCGTCAAGTGCCAAAAGTTTGAGTGCCAGTTCTTCATTTCTTTTGGAGTGCAAAGCTTCTGACCTTTTCCTGCTTTCAATCTCATCCACAGCATCTTGTAATTTCAGAAGCATCTCTTCTCCATGCCTTTTGGAGATAGCAAGCTGCTGCTTTAGCTCTTGGTTCTTGGTCTCATACTGCTCCTTGATGAAGGCAATGCGCAGCGATTCTTGTATAGCAACAGGTGGTCCTTGAGGTTCTCGTTTTTCATGAGAAAGAAGCAATTCAGCTTCAGCCTTATTTTTGAGCTCCTTCAAACGGATGGATAAGTTTTTGAATTCTTCAGTTTTCAAAATTTGGTGAGAAAGCTTGTTAGAAAGGTCAGTATTTGTGGAACGTAAGGTCATCAGCTTATCTTCATACTCTTCCAGCAAACTTATGCAAGCAAGCTGTTCATCTAGTTTGTGCTTGAGGACTATCATCATGATTTCCAACTGTTCCTTGGCCAACGCCAAAGAAACTGTTTCTTCTTCTGCATCTGGCAGCTTGCTCTTTAATTGGTCTACATCAAACACATGCAGATCTTCATGCTCAGACATTCTAACCTCCAAACCATCAGCATCAGCATTATCATTAATCTCCTTCAGATGGATGGATAAGTTCCTGAATTCCTCGGTCTTCAGAATCTGTTGAGACAGCTCATTTGCAAGCTCACGATTCTCATCTTTACATTGTTCCAGCAAGGTAGCACAAGAGAGCTGCTCATCTAGTTTGTGTTTCAAGAATATAATTCTGATTTCCAGTTCTTCCTTGGCTAATGTCATACTAACCATTTCTTCTTCAGCAATTTCCAGTTTCACTTTCAATTGTTCCACCTCATTCAGATGCTGATCTTTATCCTCAGACATTTTAACCTCTAGACTTGCCAGCTTTGTCTTGTATTCTTCAAGTTGAACCATGATATCTCTGTTTGCATCTGACAGAACTCTATTCTGCACTGCAGAGGCTTCAAAATCAGATCTTACTGATTCAATAGCTTTCACTAGATTTGAATTTTCTTTGGAGCAACGAGATTCATTTGCAAGAGAGCAATTCAACATTGCATCCAGATCAAAATGCTTTTTCTGAAGCTCCCTAAAACACAGATCTGAAGATCTGAGTTGCTGCTCAAGCTCCTGAATTCTGATCTTGTACATGCTGATTAGAAACACAGCCTTAACATCTGCACCAATTAAATACTCATGCATATCTGACAACTGACTTTCAAGACCAATCAAACAAGAAGTCTGAGCTTTAAGTTTTTCATCTCCCTTGGACAAAAGATGGTAAAGTCTGGATTTGTCCAACTCTAAGTCTGCAACAAGCCGCCGCAAGTTCACCAGTTCAGCTTTTTGCTGGGAAAACTCTTGCAACTTGTCTTGTTCCTTGTTCAGTTGTGCAGCAAGATCACCAACTGCAATCCCTAACTTGTCTTTCAACCCTCTTTCCATATCCAACTCGTTCTGCAGACTTTGCAAGTTTTCTTGAAGACAGTTAAACTCAGATGCCAGCTTGGAAGATTCCACAGTTTTATCCTGTAATGAAAAAATCAAGTTCTGCTTCTCTTGTATTAGCTCAGCAATTCTGGTCTTGTACAGGCTGATAAGAAACACAGCATTAACATCTGCAGCAATTACATACTCATGCATATCCAACAACTGCCTTTCAAGACCAATCAGATGAGAAGACTGAGCTTTAAGCTTTTCATCTCCCTCGGACAAAAGATGGCAAAGTCTGGATTTGTGCAACTCTACATTGGCAACAAGCTGCCGTAAGTTTGCCAGTTCAGCTTCTTGCTGGGAAAACTCTTGCAACTTGTCTTGTTCCTTATTCAGTTGAGCAGCAAGATCTCCAACTGTAATCTTTAACTTGTCTTTCAACCCTCTCTCTGTATCCAACTCGTTTTGCAGACTTTGCAAGTTTTCTTTAAGATAGTTAACTTCAGATGCAAGCTTGGCAGATTCCACAGTTTTATCCTGTAATGAGACAAACAAGTTCTGATTCTCTTGTACTAGCTCAGCAACAGTCGACTCGCTCCTTTCAAACTCTCCAGCTAAAGTATCCAAGTTTAGTATCTCTTTAACCAGACACCCATCTTTGGATATTAGATTTTGAATATCAACTTCCAAAGTGGCAAGATCAGCCAAAAGCTCTTTGTGTTGCTCTACATATTTTTCTTCGATTTGAGAGCTGCGAAGGAGCTTATTAGAAACAGTTTCAAGTTTAGATTGAAGGTTTTCAACAGCAGCACTAGATGCATCCAACTTAAACGCCGCATGTTGTATATTATCCTTGAACTTCTGCTTCATGGCCAGAAACTCTGATCTGATAGCTCTCAAAGACACAATAGCACTTGCTCTCTCATTTTCTAGATTGCTATTCTCTTCCATTAGTTGATGAATCTTGCTACAAGCATTGTGCTGTATCTCTTCCAATTGCAAGATGATATCTCTGCAACTCTTTGTGTTTGAATCAAGAGAATGAGTATCACTTAATAGAGAAAGCCCAGTAAAATGTTTGTTATAAAAAGCCAACAAAGTAGCCACTTTCCCTTGAAAAAAACTGACAGTTTCCTGGAGATTTTCCTTGAGAGATTTCAATTCAGAAAATTCAATTTTGAGAGTTCCCAACTCTTCATTGAGAAGAGACTTTTCATTCTGAAGCTTATTAGATACTAAAGCTTCCTGCTTCAATAGAATAGACAGCTCTGTTTTCTCAGCCAAACAAGCCTCATATTGGTGCTGAATACTTTTGCATTCCATCTCAATTGCTTCCCGATCTGCAACCTTCTTTAAAAGCAGTGAGTTCTCCTCAATCATGCTTCCTAACTTGGCTTCTATAATCTGATTCTGCACAGCCAAATCATTAAATCTGGCAGCGCAACTAGTCTTGTACTCATTCAGGCTGTGAACATCATCCACTGCAGCTTGCAACCTTACAATCAACAGATTCTTGGACTCATTTGAGACCCTTAACTTCTCCATTAATTCATTTATACCTGTTTTCAGTATTTTCATGCCAGAATTTGCCTCGGACACTGTTTCCCGTAGAGTTCTTGAGAATATATCCAAGTGCAAATTTTCAGAATGCATTTCCATGAGTTCTTCTTCGACCTTTTGATAGAGCTCTTCCTGAAAGCAGAGTGATCTTTTTAAATCCTCTAGAAGGACATCTCCACCCAGTTGTTTCCTCACACCCATATTTTGATTCTGACTGCGCCAGACTTTTAAAGCATCAGATTCTTCAAAATTTTGCACTACATCCAGGTATCCTGGGAAAGAAGGTTGAGAAGTTTCTGAAAAAGCTTGCTTCATGATATTCTCGTTAGTCTCAAACATGGAGAGTACCTGAGAAGAAAGCAGCTCAAGATCCTTCTGTAGTTTATCTACTGCAATAGAGTAGTTCAAGCGGGCTCTTCTAAGTGCTGCATCTGAGGTAGTAGCTCTTCTCTCAAGCTCCTTATTAAGAGCATCCCACTCACGTCTCTCCTCTGCAAACCGTAATATCTGCTCATTCATATCTTGGCGCATCAATTCCAAGTCAGCTTTAGTTGTTGAAATATCATATAAGCAAGTAGAATGCTCACTCCTGAGAGTTTGCAACTCTCCTATCATTTGCTTCTGATTTTCCTCAAGCTCTTGGATAAGAGCTTCATAGTAGCACTCCATTTCTCCCATCTTTCTTGCAAGACCTTCCTTTTCAACTTTTGCCCCATCTAACTCTCTAACAAGGTCCACAATATGTTTTCTCATAGCATCAATAGCACCAATGGATTCAGTTTCTTGAGACACAAGTGGGGGAATGTTGAAATTGCGGAGCATTATTTCAGGTTCAGAAGCTTCTACTTCAAACCCAACTCCAGATGCAAATTGTTCACTCCTGCATAAAGATGTTTCTATGATCTCCTTCGTATCATTCCTCTTTCCTAATACTGCATTAAGCAATGATATTGCTTCCCCTGTTCCATGTTTGAGATCTTGCAAGGTATCAAGCAGCGCCTCCAACTCTGAATGAAGGAATCTTGAGTCTCTTTCATGGAAACCAAGATATATCTTGCTTTGAAGTTCTCTTATCATGTCCTCCACAACTAAGATCCCCTTGGTCCAGCGCAATTGTATGTCCTGAAGCAGGTGATAGTGCTCAATATGGCCATGTCCACCAGTTACAATTTGTGGGCTCAATTTAAAACTTCTAAGCCTTTCAACGTCATTTTTATAGTTGCAACACTCCAACTTCAGAAGAGAGACCTCTCTTGCCAATTCTTCACAGGACGATATCTCAGTGGCAAGTATGTGGGAGAACTTTTGTGTTTCAATACCAATTTCATCAGCTTGGCTTTGCAAAGCTCTTACTTCCAGCTTAAACTCAAAAAAAGATGATTCAGCAAATTCCAAACTGCCTCTGAGTCTGTTATTCTCCTCATAAGCAGTTGCCAAGTCATTATCTACCGAGAAGTCTGAACCCCATCCCTGAACCGAATCACTGCTTCCAGGAGCTATCGTGATGCGACTATCAGAAGTATCCAGTTTATGTGTATGTGGGCTTTGACAATGTGTAACACCATTCATATCACCTGAAATTGTACTCTTAAGACTATCAATTTCATGTGCACTGCCAGGGTCATGCCTCTCAGCATATACGCTTTCTGACGTATTAGATGAGCCATCAAAACCAACAGTTGAGTCTCCATACTCTTCATTTCCCATTTCTTCTTCCACTGAAGAAAGCTCTCTAGCATCTGATCTGGGTCTAAACCTTGCACCATCCTACATCAATGCAATGAAATGAACAAGGAGGGTAAACTAGCAGATAATTTGAAGAGTTTTTCCATGCAAGTAGCATAAAAACTTCAATTTTTAAGAATTTAAGAGGCTGATTTGGAATTTAACAATTTATACCATAATCTTAGATATCAATTAATACAAAAGCAGTGAATGAACTTCAAATCAAACCACGAGTTCTATGATGATGAGCATGAAGAAGTAAGCATCTAGGTGTCCATAGTATAAGAATAAAATAGCTCAGATGTGCACCAGCTAAATGGCTGGTAAAAAAAGGTAAACTATGCCATGTCAATTATGATACTTGAAGCCCATAATGTGAAGGATAGCCCATAATGTGAAGGATATGACAAAGTGGTCAGCGCAACTCTCAGGCACTCTCATCATGGTTTGCATTTAGTTATAGTGTAAACCAAACAAATACATAACAATTTGTCAACAATGAAATTGAGAAAAGAAACATCAGTAATTTTTGGGACACCAGTCATGGGGAATTATAAAACTCAATTACCTTATCCATCTGTTCATTAGCAGTCACTTGCAAATGTGCTCCTTTTCCAGGACTACTCTCATCGTGCTTATCACCCGTTTGCAAGCCCCTCTCACTTAGTTCCCTCTGCTGCTCAAACTCTCTGTGGACAAGTAATTTTTCTGTTTACTTTCCAAAAGTTACACAAATATATTACAAGACAAATTAGCTTTACCTGAATCCAGTTTTAGAAGTAAGCAGCTGTACAGTAACCTGGCATTCAACATGTAGTAAAAGTAAGTATCTGGAAATTAAATTAAAAATTTGCTGATCATTCTGTAGAAAACAAAAGTACAGATTGGTAAAACATTACCAACTGCCGGAATACAATTTAAATGGCCACAACCAGATGCATTCTGGTTTGACGTTTATCTTTTTCAACATTTTTGCAAATGAAATTAATATCTAATCTTTAGTGATGAAGTAATTAAGCATTACTTGCTATCACCAGCAAGTGAGACTTCGGCATCTTTCTAATTTCCATAGAAGGATCCTGAATCCTATCACGCATTTTAATCTTCAACCAAAAATTTTCTGCTGAGCATCATGATTTTCCAAAAATCACTTGGTGACATATGTTGATCTGCGTTAAATGGATTCATAAACAAAATTTTGCATGGAGAAGCACGGAACTTTGTCCCTAAAATAATTAGGAGCCTAACATGCAGATCAGCACAGAGTGCATTCAATTGCTGCCTTTCTTTGAACTAGAATACTGAGTTCCTCAAATATGAGAAATAGTAATTTCATAACTACCATAGATACAGGTTAGAAGAGAAGGGGAAGAGAATCAGTTAGCTAAAATAGCAAATGTAGCAATCCATCCAACATCAGACTTGCCTGTTTGACCATCTGACATTAACATTCAATGAAAAGCTAAGCGTAGACACGGATATAAAACAAAGAAATGAACACGATATTTCTCCAAATTGGGATGTGGACACGGTGAATAATTGCAAATTTGTATAATAAATGTACAATAAACAATGTTGTACTGATAGCTCTAGACAGACATAAGGTTTTTAAAGAATTGTTACATTTCTTTTGTTAATAAAATAAGGATACAATCTGGGATAATACCAATTTAATCCTAACAATCAAATGTTTGACAATCAAGGAACACATATATCCGAACAGATTTTTCGAGTTCTCTATCGCCTGTTCTTATTACTTTATGCCATCTTTTGTTTAATTGCTCGTTACTTCATTCATGATCATCGCAACTTCCTCCATATATGATGGGCATCCTGAGTTTCTTGTCACTGGAAAAATAGCTGTATTTCTTGAAAATTCGAATAACCTATATCTTAATGTATTTAAAGCATCACACTTATTTTTATATACAAAAAATCAAAATGGTTTTATATCACATCTTCAAGATTTGGTTTTCATTGGTCTTTTGAATATTTCCCATGCCTGTGTTTGAATAGGACATGTCACATTCCTTACATGTAATGTTGTTCCATGATTGCATCCGTGAAGAGGCAATGCAACAACTGAAGGCTTCAATGCATCAGCATAATCAGCAAGATTGATAATAGCCTCACCAAGGATGCTAGCACGTGAAGAACCCTGCACCCGGAAAGATTGACATAGATAGTACATTAAAACATCAACAACATTACAACAACATTATATCAAGCATAGAATTTAAAGAGACTACCATGGCCACAACAAGCTTGTAAAGCTTCTCATCATATTGTTTGCTTTTTGCATCTTGTAGAAGCCTTGTAGTTTCGTATATAGGATCAGCCCACTTGCATGTTCCATTTCTGACATTTGCTTTTGTAGTCTTTGCTGTTGCCTTTCCTGAGTCTGCTGGGATGAACGATATAAATAACTTATCCCATCCGCTCTGTGGAATCTGAATATGATAAATAAAAAAATTCAGGTATCATATTTTTTAAGTTGTTATATTTATGTAGATTGGTTCGGTAACTCAAGACCTCTGTCAAAGGGCTTTAGAGGAGTTCATGTTCAAAAAAGGAACTGCAAAAGCATTTACTTTTTGTAGTCATCATAATCAGCATTATTTTATGGGTAAAGATGATGCATCAGGCAAGCAAGCAAACTGAAATGTCCCTCAAACTAGTCCAGTACAACTCGAACCAAGGTAAAAGAAATTTTGAGAAGTTTCAAGGATTTTCAGGCTATCCCAAGAACTGAAGATAATAGTTTCATTGAGGCAATGATACTAGGAAAATCTTGGCAAGAAAATTAATGTAGCATATTGCAACAAATGTTTCTTAGTCTGCTGCTACTTTCATAATGCAAACCACACTTGTATTGAATTATGACTTGAAATATAAACTCAGTGGCTAATTAATATTAAGCAACACACTTTAAAGTAGAATAGTAGTCAAAATAAAATCTTTTTTTTTTAAAAGCCAAGTTTTAGCATATTGTATCTAAGATTCTAAGCAGTAAAATACACCAGATGGGGCAAGTTGCATCACTTGCAAAGCTGTGCAATAAGAGAAGAGTTGAAGTCATACTTCCATTGCACTATTGAAATGTCAATACAACAAAATTATGCTTTTTGTATGTGCATGTTTAAGTTTACATACATCCCAAATAACAGTTTCACAAACCACATCATATGCACAGGACAAAAAATGGTAATTCAGGCATTTGTTACTCTAATCAAGCTGCGCTATTACACCTTTTTAAAGTAAAACTGCAATCCTAAAAGTACCCCATGTTGTGAAGCACAAGTTATTTAATGCAAATTGCCAGTTTTGCCCATATCCTAGATTTATTTAATGCAGAACTTCTTGTTGCATTCTTTGTCTTTTTGCCTAAACCCTATAGAAGAAATTACCAATCAAGACATGCTTAAAATCCAATGTTCTTATTATAGTTGTTTGTGGGATACTTCTTTTGAATGTCCTAGTCCTTCAACTACACATGAAAAAGAGAAATTTGATATGCTAGTGGGAATGAGCACACACCAACTTTGTCAATAATGTGATGTGGATTACAGAAATTAATTGTGTCTACAAAATCAGTCTAATACACAAAGATGAGTTCACTGCACAATCTGTCATCTAAAGTCCTAAACATGCAATGTGTTGAATAAAAAGAAAAAATATTTGGAAAAATCACAGCCAATTTAAAAGCACTGAATTGAATTTCTAAAACAGCAGCAGATAATAAGCAGCAAAGATGTACTTCAACTTTAATTTTTGAAAGAGAGCACCATACATGAGTTGCATGAAATTGAAGCCGAAAAACCACTTTCACTTTGTTCTTCTCAAGCTTCCACTTAGTGACCCTCGACATTATTTTGCCCCACTAATCTGCCATCACTTGCACATTGCCATGATCCAGACTTTGCGTTTTGTAGTGTTTTGATTCCAGAATGCAAACGCCTACACAAGATGTGATACTAATTATATACAACTGGTGAGCAGAGGAGGTTGATATTTTTGTAATGGAACCCCTGCATCACACAAAAGATAAACAACAGGTACACATAGTTCAACCTCAAATCAAACAAACTGAAACAGTAGAAGTTCAGTGATACCACATTGAGACATGATATGATCCTTATGGTCAACACAAGATGACACCATAACCATCGCAATTCACTAAAATCACAAGAAAATGAAGTCAATAAATTCAAAAGTTTAAGAAATGAACTACAGAATCAAAAGTTTTACTTCACCACTATCTTTTTTAAATTTTTTTAGCAGGGGAGGGGTGGGATTTAAGTAGTGGGCAAGGTGAAGGGGGATTGGAACCCAGGACCTCCTCAACCTACAAGAAAACTACAAGAAATGAAAGTTAATGGCAATCACATTCTCTCCTAATGGACTGATTACCAAGAAATTAAAAAGTTTATTATGGATGGTTCATCTGACTGATGATCTTAAAGTATCAACAAACAAGTCAAACTGGAGTAGTTAATAACAGCAGCAAATTCTCATTCAGCTAAACAGTAAATCAAATATCCACATAAAGCTACTTCAAGTAAGATAACATGCAAAGATCTCATAAACTTCCAATAGCATTTCACCTATAAACAAATTCAAGAAAAAACAACTTAGCTCCGAACCAGAAAGTTCCTCCGATCAGAATCGCGGCAGACAGTCAAAAAACTACCCAAGCCGCTCTGATCCAATCACGACCTTCAATTTTACCAAAAGAACACTGAGTTCAAAACAATGCAACTGAAAAACCAAATTTTATCCGCCCAAAAATTTTCAAAAATTCCTCCAGTGAAAGAAGTTTAAGGGGGAGACAGAAAATAAAAAGCATGAAGACCTTTTCCAATGCCCCAAAAGCAAGAATCAGAATTAAAATTCATAAGAAGCTGTCAAATAATAGAGCAGATTCAGCAACAAAAAAAAAAATGCTGCCTTTCAGCTTCCAAACAAGAGTCCACATTAAAAAAAAAAGATTTTTTTGAAAATAAAAAGGTGAAAATAGTAATCTCCTTCTCAGTAGTAGTGCTGTTTTTTCTTTCTTTTCTCCGTTTCTTTCCCCCTTTTCTCGGGTCACTCTTTTGTCAATTTGCTTTCACAAAACGCCAAAACTTCAAATTAGTAAATTTTGTCTATTAATGCAATTAAAAAAAAAACACACGTCACCTACTTCCAGACAGCAACTCAGATTCTTCTACCTCGCTGTCCGAAGGTATACAGAACCCATCAAAATTTTCAAGCAAAAAAACAAAAACCCATCATTTATTCAGCAACATTTTTTTTTTGCAAAAAATGAGCAGTAGCTTGATGGGGTACCTAAATTTGGATCTGGGTCTGGCTGCAAGTGGAGAAGGGGAGCTTAAAAGTGAAGACAAGTAAAATAAAAATGGAGTCTTTGCAGAGAAGACTGGAGAAAGAAGAGTTGAGGATTGCTTAGAAAAACAGGAAGGATTACGCTTAGGATTTACCAGCATTCAAATGCAAATAATGGGCTTTGTTCAGTAGCTTATGGAATGCCAGTTTTGTGCGTATGTGACAGTAGTGTGTGTTTGTGGGTGTGTCAGAGTCTTTGGTGTGTGAGTGTGTGTATGTGTGAGTGAGAGAGAGAGAATTGGGGGGAAGGGGTTGAGACATCAATTAAAGAAAGAGATATCCCGCCAAAGCTTGTAATTTTCACTAATTAATTAATATTATTATAGCTCCCAAAATTGGGGTGGCGGAGTACCTCTCAGTTTAGTTTTCTTTCAACTATGAAAGCAATTAATGATTATCTTTTGTTTTGGTTTTTTGGGATAATTTGGACACTGGTAAGCTAAGCATTCCTCACCTCCCAGCACATAAATTATCCTTAAATTTTGAGTGATTTTTTGGGGCATTTTTAGGTATCATGTACTCAAATTAAATTTATTGAAGGGGTGAAATAAGCACTTTTAAATTGTAGTAATTTTAAATCATTTAAAATATTTTAAAAACTATAGAGATATAAATTCAGGGAATGATTGCAAACAATACTCATTTAAGAAATCTAAACATTCATTGTGTGAGATTCAAGATTTATTATTTCAAAATTGATATTATCACAATAGAAATATTAGTGTCTCCACGTATCTTGATTAAATGACAATATCAACACCACACATCAAAATCTTTTGATAGCCTATAAAACTTAAATTTGTCATTTTTAGTCAAAATGTGGCATGGGAATGAATTAATACCCTGCATTTGCTAAATTTGTTTGTGGTTTATGTGGCCTGAAAAAATTATTGAAAATTGCCACTACGGATACCAAGTTGGATAGGAGGTTATTTGAAATATTTATTTAAAATAATTACTGTAATACTTTTTCTGATGTGATGTATGTGAGATAAAAAGATAGTTGAAAATTATGTGTATAATGCAAGCAAAACAAAATTTGAGATTTTTATTTGAAACTCTTGCGATACAAACAAACCCACATGTACTTTGACTCTAATGTTTGGATACTCATTATTTGGTCAAAAATTATTTATTTGTAACATATCTTTGTATCTTGTCAATCACTTTTTTATCTCACATACGTACGTCGCATCATCAAAAGTGATACAGTAATTATTTCAAATAATATTTCACGTAATCTCCTGTTCAAATTCCTGGCTATTTGTTTCCATTCTACCTTTTAATTGTTTGTTCTTTCCAAGTTGGAGATTTGCTGTGTATTTACTGAAACAGCCTTTTGGTGTTGACTGTTTGGAACTGTAGGGAACAGGAATGTGCTGCGTTGTCGATGGGGTTTGATGGGGACATGTTTGGAAGATTCTCAAAAAGAATTCCGCCTTGTTTTTGACTTATTGATCCAGGACACTTGTTGTCTAGTATTATTGTCACCTTATAAATTACTCTTAAAAATTTAACCCTTTTCTTCAACACTCTTAATTATGTTTTGATACTTGTGAAAAACGGGCTTAATTAAATATTTAAATATGTCTAAAAAAATTTTCTAACGAAAGTTGAATGAAAAAGCACATCTAGCAATCCAAAGATATTTTTAAAAAAGAACTTATCATTTAACTCATTTTAATTATTCTTGTAGATTATACATTTAACAGATCTTCTTATCATTGTTATTGATTTGTATCTTTTTGCAGATGAAGACAGGAAAAAGATCAAATGGTAACAAGTTTTTTCGTGTCCCAACTCTTTTTTTTTTTTAAGATTATTTTTCAGTTTCAAATTTAGAACTAGTGCATTTCGTATTGTGTAAAAATGAAATGTTGTATTTTGCATTTATTTATAGATAGTCTTCCTTTTGTATTTCCTAATATTTTCCGTCTTCACAAGTTTTGTTCGTCATCTAACATCTCTGAGATTGAATTTTCAGTTTTTCCCCAAAAGTACAAAAAGGTTAGGTGGTAATTAGGTACTACAATTTTTTGCTTTTAACACGGACAATTAGAGAAGTGAATTTTAATTACTTGGTGTTTACAACATCAACACAAACCATATGTGTACATCAAGTTGACTTTGAAAAAAAAAAATTTTTTTTTTGTCTCTTTGAGTCCAAATTACTGAAAACCTACATTCCATCACACAATTAACATAACCAAATATACCTAATTTTAATCAAAGATTATAATTACAAATAAAAAAGACTTACCAAACCCGAACAAAAAAAGATCTCAGTCTTTGTGAGACAAGTTGCCATCATTAATATATATAGATGCTCAGCTGGCCAGTTTAGCAAAATAAACTAAAGAATAGCATGCTAATTAATTAATGTAGTACCTAGTTCTTTAAAATTTGCAGCTGTATCAGAAATCCACCAAAATTATAATTCTGCAATGATGGGGTTCCATTATTATTAGGGGTCCCCTCGTTCCTTCCTCTCTAACCAACAAAAGAAGTGAAGTTTACAGACGAAAGAAAGGAAAAATTAACTGGAAAAAAAAAAAAAACAGTGTTATTCTAATCTAAATGCATCAGTGAAGTTGGTAATGCATTTCCAGGAGCATTTGCATTGAAAATTCAATTTTCGAATTCAAAACTTTTCTCTTCTCCTTTTTTTTTTTTGGTGGGATTGATGATGCATACATAAGATAATCAATTAATTACAGACATGTGGGATGAAAACTAACACCTTAGATTATAGACTGAACTCAGCATTCAAAACTTTAGTCAAGAATACATAATAACTAGTGACTAGTCAAAATGCTTACCCGGATTGTACTGCATTACTCTGATGGATGAATTTATGCAAGAAGTAGAGAACCAAATATTATACACTTCATCAGTTTAAGTTTCCCTCTCCTTTCTCTCCGGTGTTTTACCGTTGCCGGAGTTTTAAGTTCCATTTTCTCCGCCTTCTGTCTCTCTCTCTCTCTATATATATATGGCTTTAAGACTATTCCTGCAGCTTTGTAGTAGTTGAAGCAGATTGATTAATGTGCGGTCAGTCTTATATTTCTTGCAAGATTTATTGTCCCTTTGTCATGCCTTCCAAGTAAATCATGCTGATTACTTTTCCAGGCGGTGGACACTTCTTAAGCTAAATTAAAGAATTCGAGATACCTACTCCTAATCCATTCGAAAACAGATTGACATTGTAGTTTAAAGGGTTCATATGATTCTATTTACGAGCTCAGTTCAGTTTTCTCAAAATCCAAACTCCAAAAAGTATAGTAGACGTACATAATTACTGCTCTACAGAAAATGGTTTCTTTAAACATTTCTTAACGCATTCTCAAATTGAGTTGAGAGCACAAGGATTCAACATTAATTTATTCGAGTTCTAAAACACTGAAATCTATTCAAGAATATACACGACTGGCAATGAATCATTCATTTTCTCACTTCACATATCAGTGATTACTTGGATAGTATATATATAGGTACGGGGAATACATCAACAATGCAAGAAGTTTTTCAAGTCTTGAAGTTGCTCAAGATCTACTTGTAAGACAAGCAATTTCCCTTCCCTGGTTATACTTATATCGTGTGGACTCCATGCATGCACATGGCTGTCTTTCTGTAAGCTGGAGCAGTTACTTGGTCAAAGCTCCATTATAATTTCCACAGCCAGGCAGTGCTTTTGTCACATGATAAGGTTTCCCACCACGTGCAATACTACCGTCTTCAATCAAAACAAATTATTATCATCAGTTAAAGTGTCTCCAAGATTAGGTAATTTAATTGCATGGGGGGATCATCAGAAGGAAAAGGAGCTCAAAAATGGAAGAAATTGAGGGAGATTGTGCAATTAATGAACTTTTCATCCAGTTGTACATGGCTCATTTTATTCTATTCCAAAAGTGAGATGACTAATTATGTTCATCAATATCTATGAGACAGAGTTTTTGAATTTTTAAGTTTTTTTTTTTTCAAGTTTTCTAGGGTATGGTTGTGGTAGTTGTTCGAGTGATTTTCACTCTCGAAATTGATTCTGGCATTACTTAGAATAGTTCATTTGGATTTGTATCTGCCCTATTTCTCCAGTAGCATTATTCTTTTGGCAAGTTAACATACAAAAAGAAAAGAGTGGATTAATTCTAGGGAGATTACAGTTGTGAGTGGGGCTATGTGGTGGAATTCCATATGATGAGATTGTCTGCTACTACATGATTTCGTGAAAGTATCTCAGTCATTTCTCAATCTTCTTGTTTCAGGTTAAATAGGAGCACCATTTATTGGTCAATTCACTAATAATTACAGAACTTTTATGTAGATAAAACATGATCTGCTTTACATAACCATGAAAGTAGTTCTCTGTCAATGCAAAAAATCCATCTCGATCTCCTTGATTATTTCCAGTAATTTTTCGAAGACTTGGAAACACATAAATCTGAGTGCAGAGTCAGCAACAGCAGGTCCAGCCCAGTGATTCAGACAGTAAGCAGGCTGGATGAAGGTTTTTAAAAAATTTCAATTGCCAGGTACACAAAATCCACAGGCCCGATACTGAAAATCATCTCTATTCTGTTTGCTCATACAATTACAGGCCCGCGTCAACTTGTTCTGTGAACCCATGCATATACCATGCCAATTCTCTATGAGCTTATTAAGTTTATTTCTCTCTTATTGGAGAAGCATGTTCAGACGAAGGGATTCAAGGCTTTTGCAATCGTCCGTTTCAATTGCAATTTACACCATACACTAATTAGTTAGGTTTTGATTTAGCGATCCAAGTTAAATCCCCACGAGTTGGAGATTTTAAACTCAAATTTCACTATGTGTGGATATATGTGAATTTCATCTTTTCACTGCTGAC
This sequence comes from Coffea eugenioides, assembly GCF_003713205.1. NCBI lineage: Eukaryota > Viridiplantae > Streptophyta > Magnoliopsida > Gentianales > Rubiaceae > Coffea > Coffea eugenioides. The sequence goes on from NC_040044.1 coordinate 5,261,553, forward strand.
CATTCTCCCTTTTTTTTTTTTGATAAGTTGAAGGTCTTGAATCTAGAATCTATCACTCAATCCAACCCTCCCCTCTCATCTTCTAGTAATAAGTTTATTTGTAATATCAACGAGTTAGTATAATCCTCGCTTCATAAATTAGTTTATTAATTTTATGATTCTAGAAATTATACCAACAGTGGATGCACTAACACGATCATTGTCGATAAACAACAAAACGAATAGAGAAAACTAACGTGGGTTTGTTTGGATAGCTGATTATTTTTCCAAATATATTTGCTTACATCATCATTACAATTTTCAATACACCTTTTTATATTCTCAATTACCTTTTTATCTCACATACATCACATCATACAAAATGTTACAGTAAAAATATCTCGAATAACTTACAATTCAAACAAACCTGTAATAATCAAAACAAATTTCATCCCAATAATGTCTTACGATTGGTTACATAAATCCAATGTCAAATGATATCCCAATTGAGTCATTAACCGAAACTTGCAATTGCCGAGTAGTTTCTTAATGTCACGGATTGTTTGTTTTCGGATGAATATAGCGTACTTGGACAACCCATCCACCACGATAAAAATGTGTCAGGACTACTATGTACAGTGCTGTGGAGGTTGGGTGCGATCCGTGTCATCAAGAGCCCAAGACATCAGCACGACAAGAGTAGGTGCCTACTCCCAGTCATCGCATCGTTGTCGGTGTTACGGTTAAAGCTTTGTCAGGCCAAGATACGGACGTCATCATTACATCACAAAGTCGACTAGGCTTTGTTTTGGGATAATTTCAGAAACTTCCCTGAGGTTCGTGACAATTTCACTAAACTGTCTTGAAATTTTAAAAATTATACTTACTTCCCTTAAGTTGATATTTTTGTAACAAAGCCTTAAACTTGGTCAAAATTATAAATGAAAAACCTAAAATGTCCTTAGTTTATAAAGTTTAAATTACTGATCATTCCAAACTATTGAAAAATAATTCAACACAAATGTAAAGGAAAAATGTCAAGTGTTCAATACAAATGTAAGAGAAGAGTGTCAAGTTTCTAATGCTCATTTATTGTTTGATAAGCAACAACAATAATTCTATCACTATAATACGATATTATGATACTTTTTTATAGATATATATATTCTTTTTATGTTGCTGAAGAGAGCGTCATCATAATTCTTGTAGAATTTGTGGATTTTTAAATTTGGTAGTTCTCTCTTTTTGAGTTATTGTTACTTTTGATTAAAAAAAATTGGTCACATTCAAAGTTTGTTAAGGAAAAAATATATATATATCACTAGTCCAACATTTGATAATCATAGAGGTTAAGGTCAATGTTAATAGTTCTATGGTTTTACTGCCAAATATAAAAAGGAGAAATAAGAAGAGAAAATGAAAAGATTAAATAATTATAAAATCTCTCTTTTGTATAAGCATGCCCAACAAGAAATTTTATTAAAATGTTAAAACTAGTTTTTTTATTGTCATTTTAAATGGACGAGGGAAGTAAATATAATTTTTAAAACTTCAAGGAAATTTAGTGAAATTGTTATAAATTTCAGGAGAGGTTTCTAAAATTATATCTTTTGTTTTTGGAGAGAGAGAGAGAGAGAGAGAGAGAGAGAGTGTGTGTGTGTGTGTGTGTGAAGTTTATGCAGTCGTTGCATTGCATCACTTCATTTTCTGCATCAGAGTCTTCTTTAGAACAATTCTTTATTTCTAGAAAATGGAGCACTGAATGGAAATAAAAACGAAAATTTCCTAGTCACTCGCAATAACTTCTTGGAATACAGCATTTGGAATATCAAAAAGGCCCTTTTTCACCCTTTTGGGTTTCAAACACATTAGGCTTTGCTACCTTGGAATTTGAATACGAGAAAAAGAAAACAATAAAGGGCTTAGCCAGCAGTAAACAACGAACGGTAATTACATCTTTTTTGTTTTGTTCTTTTTCTAAATTTTAAGATGCAGATCGAGAAGACTTAATAAGGGCCAATATTCACAAATGCGAAAAGAAATTTGCAAAAAGAAAAAGGACACTACGGATAGAGAAGGCATGCTAGCATTAACTGCATGCTATTGATCATTAATAATCGTCATACAAAGTATACAACTAGTAGCATTTCCTCTGGGAATCAAAAAAAAAAAAAAGTGGCTAGTACGTTATTTCAAGTCCTAGGAATCTCCGAAACAGAGACTGCATGATCACCAGAGGGGTGGATTTTCTTGAACATGGCAAAAAAGCAACTGCCAGAAGTGGGCTTCCCAGTTTGATGATTGCCATGATGATGATCAGCATGGACCACTTTTCCTGATCCAGAAGCAGCTGCCAGCTCTTCCATTTTTTTTGTCATCTTCATTTTCTGAAGCTTCTTCATTACCACGATCTCTGCAAAACCAATGCTAGGGGTTGACATGATAGCTGGATTAGAGGGCAAAGAAGAAGGCTAAGAATTGTGCTAGAATAGAAGAATGGGGAGGCTGGAGGTTTGATTGTGAAATATATACTGATCAGAGTGTTATAGGTTTCTTGGCTGTGATGCAATAAAATGAATGAGGCATTGGTTTTTCCGAAATCTGGGAACTATTTGGACCAAGTGGGAGACACATTAAATGCCCACAAGAGAATTGAAAAAACAATGGCAGAAGCCGTGGGAAACATAAATCTCTTAAGTAGGGTCCCCAAATTGGAGAGGACTTGGAATTTTTTTTCCCCCTCAACACATTTCTGGGGTGTAGATGTCTAACAGGCTATAAAGATTTTTATCTGATTTTCACGTTTTCGTTTCTTTTGTTAACTATCATCGTGGTCATGGAATGTCAATGTGCTTTCAGACAAATAGTAGGAAATAGAGAATTGATGCTAGTGTGCATCGTTGCAAATATTTTTTTAAATTTTTCAAATTTATATTTTTATGGACTATAATTTTATGATGTTGTGGTAGTACTAACAATTGTTTCTTAGATGGTTTTTTTTTTGGAGTAAATAATTTGGCTTAGGAGTATATTTATTAAGCAAAATGAGCAAACGGTATTTTTAGGATTTTTAAAAATTTTGTTACACAAATAACAATTTGGCTGATATCTTTAAAATTTTAAGAATGTTAAGTAATATTAAGAGATACCTCATGAGAGGTTCTGATATTATCCCTAGTACTTAATATCTATTTTCGATATGGTGATTTCTGCCATATTAAAAATGGTACTTTTCGTAATGCGGGCAATGAGCATATGCCTAAATAAGAATTTTTGTGAGTGGAGTTGATAAAGAAAGGTTTAAAAACTGACCACTTGATTAGCGAAGTACTTAATTATGACTGGAAATGATAAAGAACTGGATATTTCGCTTTTCTCTTTTTTTTTTTTTTATGGGTGGGCTTATCCTTATCCTTCAATGCATAGCATAACGTACTTAAGAATGAAAATAAAAAATGAAAAAGGAAGAAAACCATCTCTCTTCCATCCGTTTAGAAAAAAAAGGTTGTAGGGCTTGGGTTGTTTTTGTTGGGAGAGAGGGAGCAAAACAATGGGGAGACTGCAAAAGAAACTATTGGGCCTCATTTGTTGTTCGACACTGTTTGATTTGCGTGGTCCCAAAATTTTTTTTAAACTATATAAAGGTTTTTTTTCAGTGTAAAGGAAGCATAAAAAAGTGAAACTCAATTGGTAGGGGAATTTTTAAATCAATCATTGTTGCTTTTTCTTCCTCAGTTTCCTTAAACCAAATAAAAATGAAAGGAGGAAAAAAAAAAAAAAGAGTGACTCGATGTATGTTCGAGACCATAACGTAAGTTGTGGCAAATTCTTTTTTCTTTTTGAAAGAAGGGAAACTTATACACTTTAGGCCTGTTTGAAATTGCAATAACTTATAAAGAAACAATTCTGATACAAGTATTTTTCAAAAAAAAAAAAGTGATTTTAAATTACCAAAAGCTGGACTCTTTAAATTACGAGAAATTAGTCACCAAACACATTAGGAGTACTTTTAGCAGTTAAAAAAACTTTTTTTTTTTTGAAAAAAAAACGCACCTCAACCCTAAATGGCCTTAGAGGTCTTGAAGATTGGCAAAAAGATGAAGTGAAAAAAATGTTAAAATGGATGCAAAATGACATGGGATAGACCTTTAGGGGAAAACGTCACTCGAGATGGAGCAGAATGCCATATGTAACACTCAAAGTTACAAGCTAGACATTTCTGCTGAAATTGATAATGTTAAAAAAAAAAAAAAAAAAACCGGCATGAACAAGCAGTTGAAGACGACCAACAAGATCAAATGGAGTTACAATAGCTAAGGTTCTAGCCTAAAGAATTGGAATAGTGTCATCGCTGTTCTATTTCTGCAATATATTACTGTTTTATTGGTTTTTGGTTCTTCTGTTGTTGCTTGTGAGGTTTTTAAAAGAGTTTCCCTTTCTCTTGACTGATTTTTTGTTTCGTTAGTTTTTTTCCCGACTTGTTTTTCTTTCACTTTCCTTCCATTTTTGCTAAATTGATTACTTTTCTTTTTCATAAACGCTGTCCTATGCAAGAAACAGCGTTCAAGTCTTTCTTGGGTTTTTTAGTTTTACGAAAATTAAGATAGACAACAAAAAAAGTTTACAAGCAAATTAAAGGATGACTTATTTTGCTATCCTGTCATTTTTCTTCTCATTCAAATGAGTCTATTCTTTTACTTTTCTTAATCAACAGAACGTAGATGTGCAAAAATAAAACATTTCAAGGGCTGTACTCAAAGAAACCAAAAAATAATAAAAAAATCGAAAAAAATTACAAATTTAGTTGGGTAAATTTGATAATGGTTGATATGATACTAAAATGTGCTTTTCCTGCTCTTTTGCTAGATGCATTTTTTTGAGTTGCGGAAATATAAAGACATGCAATAGAAGTAAAGCTGGGATGGAAGGTGTACTTCTTAGTTTGCTTTCTACATGGAGGCAGATTTATCAAGCCAATTTAATTGATCGATCACCCCAAGTGAACTTAATTTAATTGCAACTTAACCAGATATATTAATTGATTATTAAACAAATCAGGTCGGTAAACTTCAACATCGTAACTATACATCTTTTGGGACAAGCATATAATGAAACACTATCAAACATCACACAGATCATACAGATACTAACCTAAGACACTCTCAAAACTCTTACCAAAAACCTATTTGAATTGCAAGCAGGAAAATAATGGCTACAAGTTGATGGACTCGGAACCAGAACTTTCTTTCACATGGCAATGTATACGGCCACGAGAACTTATTTGCTAAGCTAGTTAGGAGATCGTGATAAGGGCAGACTCGTTGGATGGATCTTCTTGAACATCCTCAAGGAGAAGCAACCACCAGAAATGGTCTTTTCTGCAGGATGATTATGCTCAGCTACTTCCTGAATACGTACAACCTGCATTCTTTTGATCTTCTCTTTATGCAGCCGTTTCATAGCATATACCTCTGCCATGCCACCAGTAGCTATGGACATGGTGATGATTTCTGAACAACTTTTGTTGACGAAGCAAGAATCAATTAGAGAAACAGAATTTGATATCTGTTGTGGGGAGTTGTGAGGGTTGCAACTGCTTTATGGCTCTATTTATAGTCAAGAAACCGTACTTTTTTGTTACGAACGGGGCCTTAGGCGACCGACACTGACGGGCACTTTGGCTTTCAACTTTCAAGTGGAAACCATATCCCATGAATAATCAAATATGGTACGAGCACCCTGTGACAAAACCCAACGAAAAAGTATCATGTGACAAAATCTGAGGTGCGTTGCAGCTAAATATTGGTCATTTGGCACTCAGATGTCTTCGTACCATAAATAACTCTAGTAATCTTTAATTAGGTAAGAGAATATTCTGTCATTTTTTAAATTCAAGGTGAAACTCTAAAATTTATAAAAAGGAAAAGCACAGAGTTTTGAATTTGAGAGTTGAACTAGGGAGCATGCGAGGGCTTGAGAGTCGAACAATGGATCTCATAGCTGTCAAATTAAAGCCTCTGTCACTAAATTTTCAGCAGATTAATATTCCTTTATTAATACCCTCATCGACTGATCATTCTTCTAATGGAATTTATGTTCATATCAAATTGATCAACTTAAAATTTTGTCTTCTAAATGCTTGTAATCTTTAGTGGAGGGTTCTTAATGTTCTAATATCACATCAATTCAATCAAATTTCTTAAATTTCAGTTGTCATTAATAACTATAGTGATGAAAAAAGATAATGAATTAAGCCCGTTTAAAGTTGCAATGACTTATTGAAAAGTACTTCACTTAATACATTTTTTTCATAAAAATGCTTATTAAATGTTTAAGTACCTTCAAATCTGTTATTTAGATACATATTTCAATAAATATTTATTGCATGGGTTAATATGAAATTTAAATTTTATTAAATGTATTTATTTATCTCTTTATTGAGTTCATAATGTAGGATTAAATGACAAATTTTAATATTTAATTTTTTTTCAAATGTGAAAACTATTTTAAAAACACCAAATTTTTGAATTTTTGCTAAAAACGCTTTTAACACCAAAAGTTTACTCCTAAAATCATCGAATGATATTCACTAAATGCTTCAAAAACATTTTCATCACTCAAAAGTGTTTTTTTTTACCAAAAGCACCTCACTCCCAAATCACCGCAAAAAGCACCATACTTCCATAATTCCATTCCAATGGTGAGATAATGAACGCAACTGTAAAAGTAACTCCAGACAACTGATTTAATCATTAAGAGTCTAGTGTTGCACTAAGAGGGTGATCAACCAATGTAATTAAAAACAAAACAGAAAAGCCGATTCAAGGTTCGATTCGTTAAATTTGTAATTCGAGCACGCCATTGTTGGCTCCGGCCAGAAGTGCGGTCTGCGTATTAAAGCATTTGTCCTCACTTTCGAGGAGGTTGAATGTTGATTCCACGTGGTGCCCATTAGCACAGATGATGATGAAATGAAAGGATGCTCTAATACTAGTGCTTTATTGATGTTTCCCTGCTTTTTGCCACACTTTCTTCAAAGCGGAAAAGTTAAATTTAAAAGAAAAAGGAAAAAGGGGCTCGAGCAAGGCCCCAGCTGAATTTGGAGTTTGAGTTGTTAGAGTATAGGGCAAATTATACTTTACCCCCCATAGTTTAGTATTTTTGTATTAACTCCCTATGGTTTCAAAAGTAATACATAACCCTCTTATAGTTTGGATTAAAGCGTTAAAGTAACAAAATTTGCAATTCATAACGGAGTCACCTAAAATATAAAAAATGCCCCTATATAAAGTTAAAAATTACTTATTAACCACAGGGGAGGTTATGTGTATATTTTAAAAATCATAAGGGGTTATATGACAAAGCATTAAACTATAAGGGGTTATATGGTAAAACATAAAATCATACGGGGTTAGTGCGTCGTCATGTATATTATGTTTATATATTTTGGTCATTTCAACCATTTTAATTTTTAAATAACGGTAATTTCGATATTTTTAAAAGTTCCGTTACGAATAGTCATTTCCGTTAGTTTGACACTTTAATCCAAATTATGAGGGGGTAATATATAGTTTTTGAAACTATAGGAGGATTATGTATAAAAATACTAAACCACAAGAGGTTAAAATGTAATTTACCCTAGATTATATT